>NC_133647.1:87918778-88210950 GCF_009905375.1 Apium graveolens
CTGGCTGGGCCTTCTTGGGCCTAAGCTCAAAGTCCATGGTTCCCCTGTTATCCGGGGCAGAAAACACCCTAACTTGAATTAACTTGTGATACATGGTTCTAACTCATATCCTATGAAATATGGTTGGAAAAACTTCTCTGACACTCCCTCTAACTAAGGCCCAACAGGGCCTAATGAGGGCCTACCCATGACATGGTCAAATCTCCCTATTTCTAAGTTGCAACAAAACTGTCCCCTGCTGGACAGATTTTGTTATTCTACTGGTGCACCTAACCAAATGACATGAAATCCTCCAACCAACACCTAAAACCTTTTATATAATCCCAATAATAACTTCTGGTGGCTTGGTCCTCAAAGTGCACATCAATGACATGGTCAAAACTCACTCTAAGCCTCAGGGTACTAAACTGACTGCAGAAATTATAACTCTCCTTTCTCCAAGGTTTTGACTTGACAAACTCAACCACCAACAACCCAATACCCAAACCAAGACTTAAACATGGTGATCTACTAAACTAACTCCCTTATACTCAAAATAATCTTGGTGGAGATCATCCTTACCTAAGGTGCGATCATGGCAAAAGAAAAGAAACCACATTTCACAACTCACAAATCATCAAGTTTTTGAAACAACAAGTTATGCATTTTATAAAAGATATACATGACTTATTACCATGCATCAAGAAGCATTAATAAATATTAACACATTATTCCAACTGAAATTAAAGCTTACTAATAAAATCTTTCCAAATGATCAAAATCTTATAACATTCTAAGTGAAATCTACATGCATGCATGTCTTCGAGTTTTGCAAGCCAAACAACATGTTTTCTAAATATATTTTATCAAGAAATTTACATGCAAGCCTAGCATGAGCTATATCTAGATGATCACTTAGCATGCAAGGAGTTTCATCAAATTTTTACTACAAAATTCAAGCCATTATCACATAAACATGCAAAAATTGAACAAAGCAACAAGAATGGTGTCAAGAACCATTCATTCGGCTCTCCTATGGTCATGGCCGAATGAAATGGAAGGGAATGGCCATTTAACATCAAGAGTTTCCTTCTCAAGACTTGTCACTTCACCATTCCTTGTAGTCCTCTCAAAAATAACCTTAAACTCACAAGAATCAAGGTTGTACTTTGAGTTTCAACTAAAACCTTAACATGCAACCTTAAAACTTAAACTTTCTACTCAAAACTCTTTGAAATATATGTGATCATGTTATGGGAAGTAACATTTACTTGTGGAGGAGGTGGGAACTTGATTGAGAAAGAAAGAAAATGGGGAGGGGGGTGGTTTCGGCTGAAAAGCCGAGAGTGAGGGGGTAGGAGCCGAGAGTGAGAGAGAGAGGAGGGAGAGAAGAAAGAGTGTGGTGTGGGTGATGTGTGAAATGATCATGTCTTTTACTTGTTTTATGGTTTTTGTTTTGACAAATGTGAGTGGGAATAGGAATTGACATGGCTACCCTTCCACTTATACTTGGATCATTTTGCATGCAAGGGTAAATGAGGAATTTGGCTAGAAAAATAAGAATTAGTGGGGTGGTAATTGTCTCTTTAGCCCTTTTGGATTGAATAGAAAGGATTTGCATGTAAGGACAACTATGTAATTTGCTAATTATAACAATTAACATTTATAAAGATTTATTTTTGTAAAATAAAACACAAGTTCAAAAATTATAAAATTTATACCATAAAATAATTTGGATTTTTAGAAATTTTATAAAACTACTTTTGAAATTTGTGAACAAAATAACTTTTAAAGAGAAATTTATTCAAGGTTTAAAATATTCCTTATAAATCAAAAATGAAAGAAATAAATAAACTTTTGCTTTGAAAATTCATATACCACATAACGAAAATTTAAGATGCAGAGTTCTCATTCACACAAGCATACAGTAGTTGCATATATTGGCATTCGGCTTTTAAAGTTGTACTAAATTTATAATTAATATTACACAGAAATGCCGGTTGTAACAGTTAATGCCATAATCTGTTTCTGTAAGTTGTTATGTAATTTTAATTCATCTTATGATTTCAGCTTTTTTGACTTGATTTGTTAGTTAACAGGATATGAAATGCCTTTGTCTTCTCTAACCAGTTTTTGCAGGAATAGTTAAGCATTTGTAACATGATCTGTTGAAATTGTTTGACCTACAGTGTTGAGATCAGCAAGTTTTTTTTAATTAACTAGTTTTATGCAAAGATTGAGAATAAAATAAAATGGTAATCTATTGAAATCTGACTTGTTGATATAAAATGATTCAGAATAAATTACTATACTTCTCTGTGGTTACAAAGATAAAAATGGGAAATATAAATATCCAGGATTCTTGCATTGTTTAAACTCATTTTACAGGTATGAAGTGGTAAGTTCAGGAGAATCCACTAGCACATATCATCATATTTCTGTAAATCAGCAAGGTATGCTCAACATTAAGGTAAAACAGGTATAAAACTCTCAAGAATATTTGGTTAGTTGCCTGCAGTAGGTTTGCTTAAAAGGTTATATCAACTAGATAGCAGTGTTATCATTTAGAATGTCTTGGAATGACTAGTAGAATGTATTAGAATGGTTAAATCTGTTTATTATTTAAGTCTGCTAGTTGGTATGTTAGAGGTATGGAAGTATATGAACAACTATATCGACTAGAATGTATTAAAAACCACTTTTGTAATGATGTTCAACTTTATTAACTGTTAAGATTATATCTAGATGATGAATGTATCAGATTTAGGCTATAATGCTCATATAATAGCCAACATTGATTCATTATTATATTCTCAGACCCGCAAACTCCTGATTGAACTCTAGAAGTATAAACGTAATTTCCATTATCTATAAGATGAATGAAATGTGGGTTAAGAAAAACGGATTTTTTATATCATGTGTAAACTCTCATATTGATGTTTCCTTAAAAACACATTTACAATTAAGTCAAGCAAACCAAAACTCTATATAACCACTTTTGACTTGAATTGTTGTGCATCTATTTAAGCTTAAAATGCATATTTTAATCTAACAAACTTATCTCATTACATCACTTAAATATGCAGTTTGGTCTCTAAAAATTCTTGCATGTTTACTTCTATAACTGTGCATCGATAAAATGAGGTATCAAATGAATTTGTTTAATCATACTCAAAACCAAAAACAAATTTGAATGAATAAGTTAAAATTTAGAGTATTCAAATCCAATTTGCATTAATTTTTGAAATTTTGATCTATCAAATCTATTTGATCACAAATCCGTGCTACAATATCCTTACTTGAAAGGTGAAAGCTTTGGAACTAACTTTTGTTTACTTAAATTGAATATGCATGCAACAATGTTTTCATTTCCTATGTTTTACATCACATTCATGCTACCAAATACACATTATCATGGTTTACTATCTTATAACATAGAACATTTAGCACTAAGATGAGATAAAACAAAAGGGGAAGAAACAATTTGAAACTAAATATTATCTAAATTAATTGAATATCATTACATGCCCCACATATAATGTCTTACCATGATAAAATTATTGATGCTTTTTGGATATCTTCCAAATAAAGGGGAAGAGAGACCCCCCCTAATTTTTCGAATACTTAACTTTTGCTAGATAACCATTGTGCTTCTATATTTATGAAAAATCTAACAAAGTTTTTACAAGAATTATTCTAAGAGAGGAATCAAGCTAAGTCCCATAAACTGTATGTGCAAAAATATTTTTGAACTCATGCATACACCAAGAAAAAGCACACACTTGAAAATTTTCAATTTTATGTTTGTTTGGCAATTACCAAAAAAGGGAAGATTGAAAGGATATCTTTGATATATTATTTATTTGGTATTTGTACGATTAAACATAAAATTTAAATATACTTAGATCCTCTCCATTCGTACATCAATTTAACTGATCCAAATTAAGTCAAAATAGTCAAACTAGCAAAATTATTTTCAAGTATATTCATATAAAAGAGATATTCCTGTTATTCCCAGTGGACTAACAATGAGATTTACAGAAGGGGGGTTGAATGTAAATCTCAAAACTTTTTCAAGTTTTGAGCAGTTTCTAAGGCTAAGTGTTTGAGTGATCAAGTGTGTGTGAATTGCTTGAAGCTGATGCAGACAGATATATATTCAAACACAAATGTAATGAACACAAAGAACTTAAGAACTTTTCTGGTGGATTTGTTGTTCCACCAGAGATGTGTTATTTCAGAAAATCTGTGATTCAAAAATTAAATCACAGCTGCTTCCTAGTACAAACTAGATGATTTTCTCTTTTGATATTTCTAAATAGCTCAGGAAAATTCATATCTAATTACTAGCTGCTACTTGGTTTATATATCACCAAGTTTACAAGTGAAGACAAACTGTAAAATATAATTGAAAAGATTCTTCACATGTTTCTTCTTCATTTCTCTATCCAGTGCAATCTAGGATAATCTGTAAATCTTTGAATACTTCCTTGTTTGCATCAGAATGGAAATGCTGCATTTTCTTGATTCCTCCTAGAGGCTTACACATTCTAGTATGTCTCTGTCAACCCATGTGCCTCTGTTAGCTTGTGAATTGTCACTATCAACTGCTAATGAACTAAGCATCCGTTGAAGCTTTCATCCGTTGATGCCTTATCCGTTGAGGCTTTATCCGTTGAAGCTTTATCCGTTGATACATTATCAGTTGAAGTCTTTATCCGTTGATGCATTATCAGTTGAAGTCTTTATCCGTTGAAGCACTTATCCGTTGATGGATATTATCCGTTGAAGCAATAGAGACATCCGTTGAAGCTTTGTTTCTTATCCGTTGAAGGTCTTCAATATCCGTTGACACTTCTTCACTTATACAAAATTACAAGGCATGAAATATTTACAATTAGCCTTCCTATTTGTACATCCATTAGTAGTCAACATGACTGATTATTTCCTAACAACATCTAAGAGTTTCAGCTTGAAATCAGAGAGTGAAATGTGCTACAATACCAAACTTATTGCTAAGTAAAGCTACTCCTTCAACGGATAGCCAAGATGGTCTTATCCGTTGAGGCTACAGACACTAGATTTCTACTTAAGTGTTTTGCTTAACTTATCATCAAACTAATACACATATTCCTAACAATCTCCCCCTATTTATGTCTACTTGAACCGTAGGCATAAATTTGGGTTTAGCTTGATGATAACAAAACACTTAACAAATATATAAACTGTAACAAAGTAGAAATTCAAAAGTGCTACAAAAATGTATATGCTGAGATGGAATTGAAGAATTACATTGTGTCCAAGGGTGCTCCTTTAGCCTGAGCAAATTACTTTCTTTTCCTTTGATTCCTTGTTTTCTTTCCTAGCCTCCTGTCATTCTCCTCTATTTGAAGTTGAAGTTGTCTGTAGAATTCAGCTTCATCTTCTTCATTGATATCTAACTTAGATTGCATATCCTTGAGAGTTTCATTACTGGCAATCTTTAGCTGATCTTCAATTCTGAAAAATTTTCTGACTCCTTTGTTGTCTCTGAACTCCATCAACCAATGAGGTGATTTGTGAATTGTAATTCCTCTTTCTTGAATGAGTAAAGTTCTAGGCAAAGCATTGGGCTCCCTCCAAGTTTTCCTTATGTTGGCAATCTTGTTGAGAATCTCAGTCTTGGTAGTCCTGGTAAAGCCAGAATCCTTTTGTATGGCTGAGTAGACTCTAATCAAGGTAGAGTAGCCTTCATTCAGAATTCTGTGAAGAGGCCATGTTCTTTCCCCAGCTCCTTTGTATTTGAACACTAGTCTTTCTGGTAGCTGTCTGTAGGCAGCTATTCCCCTTACTTCCTCCAGCTCATCCAGATAGAGTTCAATGTCTGAAAATTCTTTTATGTCACAAATGTGAACATAATCATCTTTAGAGGTTTGAGGTTTAGGCTTAGGCTTCTGTGTGAATTTGATTGAGGCTTTAGAGGGTGTTGATTTGATTCTTCTTTTCTGCTTCTTTGATGGTGGAGAAGAGGTTAGGAAGGTGGGCAATTTGATGGTGTCCCAATCAATTGGTTCCTCCTTGGGAATGATTGTTTCACCATGAATGTTCATGAAGGGGTCAGGTACAATTGGTTCAGGAATAGAGGGTAGTGGTTTGGATATTGATTGGGTTTCTTCAGTCTTATCTACCTTCTTTCTCTTTGCATTGACCTTCTTTCTTTTCCCTTTCTGCCATTCTTCCTTACTTCTTTCCTCCATCTCAGTACCAACCATGTCCCCCATAGCTTCATCTTCACCTTTGTCTTCAATTTCTTTCTGTTCTTCAGCCTGACTTGACTTTAGCTATTTTTCAAGCTTTGCTTGTGCTCTTTTGTCAGCCTTTAGCTGTTTGGCTTCTTCCTTCAACCTTTTGGTTTCTTCCCTCTTGGCTATTGAGAATTTGGGATGTCCTTGCATCACACATATGCTCTTTCCCTCTCTGAAGATAATAGCCATGTTTCTCCTTACAGCCTCATCCATGGTCTCTTTGAGATATGCAATACTTCTACCTAAAAGCTTGTCCTCATCAGCTTTTGGAAGAGGAAAATCCACCTCTTTTAGAGGATTCTTTGTAGAGTCCTTATTGGATCTGTTGTTGGGCTTGAGAACCATAGGTTGCAGATCTTTGGAAGAAGTTTCTCCATCCTTATGCCTCCCTACTGGCTTGAGTTCCACAATAATTGATTCCACTTTTGTGCTATGCTTCACAGATTGTGATTGAGAAGTTGTAGAACCAAATATTAGTTGCATCTTTTCATCAATCTTCTTCCTTTGCTCTTTGACTTACAATTCAGCTGCTGCTATCTGGATTAGATCAATTCCATCTAGCTTTCCTTTGACTTGAATAGTTGGAGAAGTTGTGATGACAAGAACTAGCACTTGAGAAATCTGAACTGTTGTAGATGGCTCTCCTTCCCCTTCCCTTTTATTCTCCCCCTTTTTGTTATCATCAAGGGTAGGGGTCAAGCCTTGTGTTTGTGCCAGCTGCATGAGTAGATTTGTTTGAGTTTGTTGATTCTGAAGAATGGTGACCATAGAGTCTTCAATGATTTGAACCCTATCTTCCAATCTGGCCAGCCTCTTGTCAGCATCAGATGCTTTCCTCAGTCTCCCCAACAAATCTTGCATAGTACCATAGGGTATAACTGAATCCAATTTCTCAGCATTGTAGGATTTCAGATCAGCAATGTCCAGCTTGAGCTCATCCACACTTAGATTTTGCTGGTAATGCTGTAACTGCAAGAGATGCAGAGATTCCAGATGAGCTTGAAGAATTGCCTTGGTACCAGCATCTTGAGTCTCCTGAAGGGCCTGCTGAATTGTCATGACTTGTCTGACCAAAGTGACACCAAACTCTCCTGGTGTTGATGGTTTTGCCCATGCCCATGCAGGAAGATCAGGAACAGAACTTGGGCCTGCTACTCCCCCTAAGTTCATGCTCTCATTCAAAGAATTAGAGTCATCATCATTAGAATTTACTCCAAATTCTTCAGATGGCTCACCAGCTTGAGAAGGCAGCCTGTTGACAGCAGCTTTGTCTCTGAGAAGAGATTCTGAAGTGTGTACAATGTATAGTGTATGTTCTGCCTCCACATTGCCCTGTGCAGCCAATAATTGATAGGATGAAACAGGGTGAGTAAAAGTGTCAGCATCCAAGGAAATGTTATCAATGACAGCTTTGTAAAGTTGCTGAAATTGTCTTCCCTTGTCTGCATCATCCACTTTCATTAACTCACTAGCAATGGCTGGATCCACCCTTATAGCTTCTGTACCTGCCTTTCTCTCAATTTCTCTCTATTCTTGCATCAGGGGCTCCCCCTGGCTCACACACACCCTCACACCCTCACCTTCACCTTCTAAGGTGGCACTCCTCTCACTCACTTTTGCCATGCTGGAAGAAATAACATGCATTTGGTGACTCTCAACCTCTCCTTTTGCCTGGGAGCAACCCAACCTCTCACTCAAAAGATCACTCCCTTCCCTCAAACCTAAAAGTGATTGTACAGTTGCCATGTCCTCTACAGTTGGAATTATTTCTGTTAAGTGTGTAGAGACCATCAACGGATAGGGAGTATCCGTTGAAGTAGAAACTGATGGTACCAACGGATAACTGCTGTTAAGCTTATCCGTTGAAGAACAACCACTTGTCAACGGATGAGAGATATCCGTTGAGGAAGGAAAAGATGTAGATATAGAAAGTGACATAATTGTTGAATCTGTGTGGATTGATTTTAAGTGAGGTAACACAGATTCTTTAACTACATCTGAAAGAATTGGCTGATGATCCAACAAATCATCTAAAAGATGATGATCATCAGGTTTTGAGTGGGGCTCCTCCCTGAGTTTTAATGAGGGAGAATCAGGAATTGATGTGAATATCATATCCACATCCAGAGAGGGTGTTGGAGAGTTTGATGAATGATGTGTTTCTATATTGAGAGAATGGGGCTGTGATTCCACATTTGCTGGAATCACATCAAGCTGAATTTGAGAAGGCACAAATACTGGTGGATGTATCTGTGCTGTGTGTGTCCCTTGTGTGGAAACTAGGGTTTTGGCCTTCTTCTTCCTTGAAAAGGCTTTAAATGGTGAATGTGTGGCTTCAGTGTCCCTCCCTCTTTTGTTCTGTGTCCCTGGATGGGGACTATTTTCAATAGTTACATCCTTTTGGGAGGATGCAACTAGGGATGTGCTGGACTCCTTTTGAACCACCACAGTCTTTTGAGAGACTGTGGCTTGGCTGGTTTGGGTACCACTCACCTCTCCCACCTTATCCTGGGGGGCTTTTTGATGTTCACCCCTCCCCTCACCACTCACACCCTGTTCACTCCCTTCAGGGTTTATGGTAGTTGTTACAACTGTTGTCTTTTGAGAAACAACAGAGGTAGGTTTCTTTGACTTGACTTTGGAAACTTTAGATTTGGTGGCTTTGGTAGGAGCCTGTTTGGACAAAGACACAGGTTCCATAGCCACACTAGAAGGCAAAGAAACATTGGGGTTGGAAATAGTAGGAGTTATAGAAATATTTACCTCACTTACCTGTGGTGCATTCATGATTGGCAAGTATACCAATGGCACCTGGCTGTTGAGGTTCATTCTCAAAAGGTCTGCAAGGACCCTTTTCTCTTATGCCCAGCATTTGAGTTTATTATTCTCATTGGATATAACCAAACCTTCAGCAACATGGTTAGCCAATAACATAAAGAATCTAGCATAGTAGATGTTATGTAGTCTATTAGCTTTGCTACCTAATCTGGAACCTAATTCTAGCATAATACAGTTGCTAAAATTAAAGTACCTATCAGAAACTAGCATATAGAGCATATTAACAAGAGATGAAGTGATAGCATCAAAATTGCTAATCTTCCCAGAGAAAACCTTAATAAAGGCATCTCCAAGAAAACACCATTCTTTCCTAAGGCCTTTCCTTCTAATACTACCTAAACTAGCACAATCAAAAGCATAGCATATGGAATCTAGCATAGCAGAGACATCTTTATCAGTGTGTGGTGTCATGGCATTATTCTCAGGCAACTTAAAGCAAGATTGTATATCATCACAATTAATGCAATAGTCCTTACCTTTGAAAGAGAAGGCAATAGTCATATCTGTGGAGTTGAATTCTGCAGTTGTCCAAATCTCCTCAATCACCTCACAGTAGATGGTTGGGGCTTCCAGCATTGCATAGCTTAGTTTGTAGTTTTTGATGAAGTCCATCATCTTGTGATAATCAGAATGGGCTTCATTCTTTTCAACCAAGGCTATGAAATTATTCTTTTCATAAACAAATCCTGTTTGAGACATAATTTTGACTACTGGTGCCATTGTTGTGAGTAGAGGTTGCAGAGAAAAACTTGAGAATTTAGAGAGAAAGAGAATAAGAATTGCAAGAAAGCGTAAAGTGAGAATAAGAGTTCAATTGGGCTTTTATACTTTCTTGAATTAAAACGTAAATAAAATGATTGAATGATAATTTTAAGTAAGTTACAGCCGTTCGAGAATAAATAAAACTGTAGAAATTCTGAAAACTACCTTAAATACAATTACATACAACACTGTATATCTGTATCAACGGTTGAGTAAAAGAATCAACGGCTGAGACTCACTTAGTAACTGACGTGACACTTCAACGGATAAGGGAAATAGTTATCCGTTGATGAACAATCACCATTTTATCCGTTGAAGGATAAAATTACCAGAAATGTATTTGTCTTTCAACGGATAATGAACATCCATTGATAGAACAATTTTGGCTTTCGACGGATAGAGAATATCCGTTGATAGGATAAGTCATAATTAAATCCAACTTTGTTCTTGCAGCAAATTTCATTTCAGGCTTCAAGACAGATTATATAGATGACATAGTTTATGAATAATTAAGCATACCTAACTCACTTACTAATCTTGTGAATGTTGATTCATCAAGTGGCTTGGTAAATATGTCTGCAATCTGTTTTTCACTTGGAACAAAATGAAGTTCCACTGTACCATTCATCACATGTTCCCTAATGAAGTGGTACTTGATATCAATATGCTTGGTTCTTGAGTGCTGCACAGGATTTTCAGTAATGGCAATGGCACTTGTGTTGTCACAGAATATTGGAATTTTGTCAACAGTCAGACCATAGTCAAATAGTTGATTCCTCATCCATAGTATCTGTGCACAGCAACTACCAGCAGCAATATACTCAGCTTCAGCTGTTGATGTGGAAACAGAATTCTGCTTCTTGCTGAACCATGATACAAGCTTGTTCCCTAGAAATTGACAGGTGCCTGTTATGCTTTTCCTGTCTGTTTTGCAACCTGCATAATCTGCATCTGAGTAGCCAATTAGATCAAAACCAGACTCTCTAGGGTACCAAATTCCTAGATTTGGAGTCCCCTTGAGATATCTGAAAATTCTTTTAATAGCCACTAAGTGAGATTCTTTAGGGTCAGCTTGAAATCTAGCACAGAGACATGTAGAAAACATTATATCAGGTCTACTAGCAGTTAAATATAAAAGTGAGCCAACCATGCCTCTATAACTTGTAATATCCACAGACTTTTCAGCCTTGTTTAATTCAAGCTTAGTGGTACTGGCCATGGGAGTTTTTGCAGGTGAACAATCCATTAAGTCAAACTTCTTTAAAAGATCATAAATATATTTAGTTTGACTAATGAAAATTCCACCACTAACTTGTTTAACTTGTAAACCAAGAAAGTAAGTTAGCTCTCCCATCATGCTCATTTCATATTTACTTTGCATTAATTTAGCAAACTTTTTACAAAGCTTATCATCTGTAGATCCAAATATAATATCATCTACATAAATTTGTACAAGTATCTTAGAGCCATTAACATTTCTAAAGAAGAGAGTTTTGTCAACAATACCTCTTGTGAAGTATTATCTAAAAGGAACTTTAACAAAGTCTCATACCAGGCTCTAGGTGCTTGCTTTAGTCCATAGAGTGCTTTCAACAGATAATACACATAGTCTGGAAAATTTGGATCTTCAAAACCTGGAGGTTGGCTTACATAAACTTCTTCCTCCAATTCCCCATTTAGAAATGCACTCTTGACATCCATTTGATAGACTTTGAAATTGGCATTAGCTGCATAGGCTAGAAAGATTCTGATGGCTTCAAGTCTGGCAACTGGAGTAAATGTTTCATCAAAATCTATTCCATCTTGTTGAGAATAGCCTTTAGCAACCAATCTGGCTTTATTCCTTATAACAATGCCATTTTCATCCATCTTGTTTCTGAATACCCATTTTATGTCAATAGAACTCTTGTTCTTTGGCTTGGGTACCAGCTTCCATACTTTGTTCCTCTCAAATTGGTTTAGCTCCTCTTGCATTGCTAAAATCCAATCTGGATCCAATAGAGCTTCTTCCACTGTCTTAGGTTCCTCCTGTGATAGAAAGCTACTATACAGACATTCATCTTGAGTAGCCCTTCTAGTTTGTACTTTTGATGTAGCATCACCAATGATCAGTTCAAAAGGGTGATTCTTGGTCCATTTCCTTTGAGATGGTAGATTAGCCCTAGATGAGGTTGCCTCAGTATTGTCATGATGTGAGATAGAATGTTGATTTGTTGAAACTCCCCCTGAGTTGCTGATCCTTTGAAAGGAAATGGGAGCTCTATCAACTGATGAAGTGAATTGATTATCTGTTGATAGACTATGATCAACGGATGCTTCATTATGAACTTCAACGGATGATGCACTTTGTCTTTCAACGGATGCTGCATCGCTTCTTTCAACGGAAGCTGAATTATGACTTTCAATAGATGCAGCATTCTGTGCATTATCCAAAGGCAGATTCTGAATTCTTCTTGAGATGCCTTCTTCATCATTCTCTTCTTCACTATCATCACAGTATATCTCAATGTTGTCAAATTTGAGTCCTTCATGATGTCCCTCATCTGTTAGTCCATCAATCTTTTTATCATCAAACACAACATGGACAGATTCCATGACAATGTTGGTTCTTAGATTGTAGACCCTATATGATTTTCCAGCAGAATAACCAACAAATATTCCTTCATCAGCCTTTGCATCAAACTTCCCTTTGTGATCAGATTGATTCCTTAAGATGTATCATTTGCAACCAAAGACATGTAGAAAGTTTAAAGTTGGTTTTCTTCTCTTGAATAATTGATAGGGAGTCATGCATTTTGCCTGATTGATTAGAGAAATATTCTGAGTGTAACATGCACAGTTAACAGCCTCAGTCCAAAAATAAGTTGGGAGTTTTGACTCTTCAAGCATTGTCCTTGCAGCTTCAATTAGTGATCTGTTCTTCCTCTCCACCACGCCATTTTGTTGTGGAGTTCTTGGAGCTGAGAACTCATGCATGATCCCACTTTCTTCACAGAACAACTTCATGGTTGAATTCTTGAACTCAGTTCCATTGTCACTCCTAATATTCCTTACTTTGAAATCAGGATGATTGTTGACTTGCTTGATATGATTGATGATGATTTCACTAGCTTCATCCTTTGATCCAAGAAAATAAACCCATGAAAACTTTGAGAAATCATCTACAATCACTAGGTAGTATCTTTTCCTTGAAATTGACAATACATTGACTGGTCCAAAAAGATCCATGTGTAGAAGTTGTAGTGGTTCATCAATTACAGATTCAAGCTTCTTACTGAATGATACTTTCTTTTGCTTTCCTTTCTGACAGGCATCACACAGTCCATCCCTTGTGAATTCCACTAGAGGCATTCCTCTAACTAAGTCCTTTTTGACTAGATCATTCATTGTCTTGAAATTCAAATGGGACAGCTTCTTGTGCCATAGCCAACTTTCAACTGGACTTGCTTTGCTGAGAAGACAAGTTTTGGATTCTGCATCTGTAGAGTTGAAATCAGCTAAGTACACATTCCCTTTTCTAACTCCAGTTAGAACCACTTTATTATCCTTTTTACTTGTGACAATACAGGCTTCAGAATTGAAGGAAACAGTATTCCCTCTGTCACATAGTTGACTGATGCTCAATAAATTGTGTTTGAGACCATCAACCAATGCAACTTCATCAATGATGACATTTTCTTTTGAAATCAAGCCATATCCCATAGTGAATCCTTTGCTGTCATCTCCAAAGGTTATGCTAGGGCCAGCTCTCTCCTTAAACTCTGTGAGCAAGGTGAAATCTCCTGTCATGTGTCTTGAACAACCACTGTCCAAGTACCATAGATTCCTTCTTTGTCCCTGCACACAACAAAATCAATCAAGTTGATTTTGGTACCCAAGTTTCCTTGGGTCCAGCCTTGTTAGTCTTTTTCCTAGACTTCATTCCTCCTGCATCTTTTGACTTAGGTAACTTTGGGTCAACCTTGGTCTCAGATGCGGTTGGTTGAAGTGTAGGGTTAGTCACAGAATCATTTAACACATTTGATTAAATTTGATAAGGCATGGGTTGTGCAAACATGTTATTCCACATAGGCATATTGTATGGCATTTGAGGCATACTAAATGCAGTAAAATAAGGATTGTTAATATATGGCATGTTTGCAAAATGTGCATGGGGATTCTGGTGAGACATAACAGGCATAGCATGCAGAGGTGACATAGACATGTTAGGCATGGGGGGATTTGAAGGCATGAGAGCATTTTTAACAGATTTGCAATTATCAGATAGGTGATTAACACTTTTACAATGCACACAGCTTTTTCTAGGAGCATACCTATCAGGTGTGTAATTGTTATGTTTATTAATCCCTACATTCCCATTTCTTTTAGATTTTCTTTTAGTTTCCTTCTTATCCTCAACCAACTTAAGCCTATCTTTTAGCTGATCTAAAGTCATGTGTCCTATATTCACCTTACTGATATCTCTGGATGTGCTAGCTCCTTCTTTGACAAAGTTCTTGAGAGTTGAATCATTTTTTTATTGAGAATTTTATTTTCAAAAGAACTTGCCTATTTTAATTGATGAGCCTTCAACGGATGCTCCTTTTCTTCCTTCAACGGATAACTTTCATCATCCGTTGATTCCACATCCGTTGACAATCCATCAATTAATTCTAACTCCTTTTTGTTTTTCTTCCAGGCATCCTCACAGAATGATTCAATTCCCTGAACCTTTGCAATCTGAACACTAACATCCCTAGATGTTTTCCAGGCCTTGATTACCTCTTGCTCACTTTCTAACTGTGTAGAAAGAATTTCTACTTTCTTAACAGCTTCTGCTAGTTCACTCTCAACAGTCAAGCATTTAAGTTTTATCTTTTCAATCTCAATTACCTGATCCTCTAACACAGCATTCCTATCACTTAAAAACACATTATTCTCCTTGATCCTAGTGTTTTCTTTTGCTAGAGATTTAAGGGAAACACGCAAATGATATAATTCATTGGTCATATCATTTATGGCTTCATTGCATTCATGTTTAGAAAGCTGAGAGAGATCAGTAGTAATTACCTGGTTGCTTGATGAACTAGTTTCATTTTCATCAGAATTAGCCATCAGGGCTAGGTTGACATATTCCACATCATCATCTTCATTTACCCCATCTGCTGCCCAATCATCTTGAGTGAGAAAAGCTCTTTCCTTTTGTTTGAGCAAATCAAAATACTTCTTTTTGTAATCAACTTGCTCAAATTTCTTTTTCTCAGAATTTGGCTTCCTACACTCACTTGCAAAGTGTCCACTAATGCCACAGTTGTAACATTTGAACTTTGATTTGTCCACCATGTTTTTGTTTGGCTTAGTGAACTTTGTGTTTTTCCTGAACTTCATTTTTGCAAACCTCCTGGACAGAAAGGCCAAATATTCTTCAATATCATCAGATTCATCCTGACTGGAATTGTTTTCATCCTCAGCAACTTGCTCTTTACCCTTGCTTGATTCTGATTTGCTTGTGCCAATTTTGAGACTTGGCATTGTCTTCTCCTCATTCCTGGCTTCCATCTTCTCACTGTCAGCTACAAGAGCAACTGTTCCTCCTTTTCTCTTTCCCTTTTCCAACAGCTCATCCTGCTCCATTTCAAGTTCATAAGTCTTCAGAATTCCAAATAGTCTTTCAAGTGTGAAGTTCTTATAATCTTGAGAATTTCTCAAAGAGACAGTCATGGGCTTCCATTCCTTTGGCAGAGACCTAAGAAATTTTATGTTGGAATCCTTGACTTGGTACACTCTACCATACAGCTTCAATCCATTCAACAGTTTCCGAAACCTGTTAAAGGTATCATTTAATTATTCACCTTCTTCAAAGTGAAAATATTCATACTGTTGAATAAGAAGCTGCATCTTGTTCTCTCTGACCTGCTCAGTACCTTCACAGATGATTTGTACAGTATCCCAAACTTTCTTTGCAGTTTGGCTATTGATGACATTGTCAAACATATCTTGATCTAAGCCATTAAACAAAATGTTCATAGCTCTCTCATCCTTGCGGATTTCTTCCATGTCTTCAATAGTCCATTCTGCTTTTGGCTTGGGAATGGACTGTCCAACAGCAACTGTTGCAGTAGCAGCTGTGGCTACTTTGTGAGGGATGTGAGGACCATTTTCAATACAGTTGATGTAGCTTTCATCTTGAGAAAGAAGATGTAAATGCATCTTCACTTTCCAGTGATGATAATTATCTTTTTCCAGGACTGGGATCTTTACACCAATATCCTTCCTACTCATGATGGTGGCAGGAGGATTCTTCTGTGCACTCATGATGTTAGCAGAATAGATCTTTAAACTCTTTGTATGTTAAGAGCTTGCTCTGATACCAATTGTTATTCCCAGTGGACTAACAATGAGATTTACAGAAGGGGGGTTGAATGTAAATCTCAAAACTTTTTCAAGTTTTGAGCAGTTTCTAAGGCTAAGTGTTTGAGTGATCAAATGTGTGTGAATTGCTTGAAGCTGATGCAGACAGATATATATTCAAACACAAATGTAATGAACACAAAGAACTTAAGAACTTTTCTGGTGGATTTGTTGTTCCACCAGAGATGTGTTATTTCAGAAAATCTGTGATTCAAAAATTAAATCACAGCTGCTTCCTAGTACAAACTAGATGATTTTTTCTTTTGATATTTCTAAATAGCTCAGGAAAATTCATATCTAATTACTAGCTGCTACTTGGTTTATATATCACCAAGTTTACAAGTGAAGACAAACTGTAAAATATAATTGAAAAGATTCTTCACATGTTTCTTCTTCATTTCTCTATCCAGTGCAATCTAGGATAATCTGTAAATCTTTGAATACTTCCTTGTTTGCATCAGAATGGAAATGCTGCATTTTCTTGATTCCTCCTAGAGGCTTCCACATTCCAGTATGTCTCTGTCAACCCATGTGCCTCTGTTAGCTTGTGAATTGTCACTATCAACTGCTAATGAACTAAGCATCCGTTGAAGCTTTCATCCGTTGATGCCTTATCCGTTGAGGCTTTATCCGTTGAAGCTTTATCCGTTGATGCATTATCAGTTGAAGTCTTATCCGTTGATGCATTATCAGTTGAAGTCTTTATCCATTGAAGCACTTATTCGTTGATGGATATTATCCGTTGAAGCAATAGAGACATCCGTTGAAGCTTTGTTTCTTATCCGTTGAAGGTCTTCAATATCCGTTGACACTTCTTCACTTATACAAAATTACAAGGCATGAAATATTTATAATTAGCCCTCCTATTTGTACATCCATTAGTAGTCAACATGACTGATTATTTCCTAACAACATCTAAGAGTTACAGCTTGAAACCAGAGAGTGAAATGTGCTACAATACCAAACTTATTGCTAAGTAAAGCTACTCCTTCAACGGATAGCCAAGATGGTCTTATCCGTTGAGGCTACAGACACTAGATTTCTACTTAAGTGTTTTGCTTAACTTATCATCAAACTAATACACATATTCCTAACAATTCCACTATTCCGAAATATCAAAATTATATCATTATGGAATATATCTCTAAGGCAATATGATCAAAGAAGAAATATCAAGACATGATATATCTTAGATCTCAGTTGCAACATCAATAAGGCAACAAGCTCGAAAAAGGGATATATCAAAAATATTCCTTAGAAGACTCATGCTATATCAAAAATATTTTACTCTTCTTTTTAAAATATATTTTTACATCATTAAAAAAGAGTTTTTATTCAAAGTTTATTAATATTCATGATTGAAATATTAATATCCATTTTATAACCCATTCCATGTATACTTCAAGTAATTTTCTCTCGTTTCGTAAAATCGGCATTTTTCGGAGAAAATTATTCAAAAATACTCAAAATTATTTCCTAACATCCATATATATATTTTATATATTATGAATTATATTTTAAATATTTATTCAAGTCAAAAATTTAATCAAAAGATCGATATATTTATTTTCAAGACCACTGGTATTTTTACTCAGAAGAAAAGGCTGACGGAACCATTTTAAATCTAGATAAAATGTTTCACTCACTAGAATGACTTGAAATTTGGTATGGATTATTTAAATGGTATTTTCTATGCATGATAAAAATTTCGTAAGATTTCGATAATTTTTGTCCGGGCACAAATTTCGAAGTAGTTGGTCCCACAGTTGATCACGTTCGACCTATTTATCATTGATCAAAGTTGACCAAAACTTTCAGGACATCATTTTATAATATTTAGGTAATTATCATATTTTTTATGGTATTTATTTAAGAGGTTTTAGGGTGGTCATATTTAATGATGCTTAATGTTTAATTAAAATTATTAAACAATGATTAAAAAAAATATATATATAAATTTAATCAAATATATAAGATGAGTTTTTGAATCCATAAACTTGTTTGTCTTATATGGCTAGTGGAAAAGAAACACAACCTACTTGTCATGTCATCAATCCATGTGACATACAACATCCACCATCCATTTTCCTCAAATCTCCACCATTTAATCCACCTAACTTTTCCTATAACTAAACCTCCACCCCAACCCATTTCAACCAAGCTAGAGAGCCACAAAGTTGCCGAGATTTCTTCAAGAAGTGCCTCTCTTCATCTCTTTCAAATTTTATACACATACTTTTTCTCAAAAACCTTCCCTCTTAAATATATATACATATATACAAGGTTTTTGAAACCCAAGCTTAGCTTCACCCAACCAAGCTTGTTCTCACCAAGTGAGCTCATCCATTACCACTCTCTAGCCTCCTAAAGGGCTGCCCAAGTTCGAACAAAGTGCCAAAATCCGGCCGAACCTCCGACGAATTTTTCCGGAGAACTTTTCCGACCATTTTACAAAAGTGGTAATTTTTAGTTTCTTCTTTGAGTTTTTTTTATTTGATATTCTTACTTAATTTATCTTGTTAAGTCATACAACGCTATAGAAGGGGGTTGAATATAGTGTTTATATAATTAAATCGACTTAGAACACATATATGTAACAATAATCAAGTTTATTCAATATAATAAACTCTATTACACAGTAGGTTACACTACTCTCTCAGTGATGTATGATAATATCACTAAGAGCTGCTAGGGTTACAATAAATAATATTCTCGTAAATGATAACACTTATAGTGTAAATCCTAATCTGTGTTTATATAATACACAGTTACAAGATAACTACTAATTGATATGATAATGATTCTGTTTCCTAGAATACATCAATCAGATATTATCTACTGCAGTCCTATAGCTGTCCAAATTTTCATACATATCTTTACTTGTTTAATCCAGATCCTCTCCTGTAAATCAGATTAGACATGACATCACAAATATATATAACAAGACATTTAAGTAAAGAAGGGAAGTTATCAGAACTTATATCAGGACCTAAGTGCGGGTACACTTCAGATAAGGACCTAAGTGATGATGTCAAAGACATTTAAGTATAAATGCAATGAGATATTATTTTAAACAACTAAATACAACTCACAATACATGTAGCTTTACCAATATCACTGGATCAATCTGAATCCATAGTGATTCATTGTAAAGTCTGTACCAGCTTGTCCTCAGCATTTCTCAAAACTTCAACTAACAGTGCTTTGACTTGCATCAGTTCTTCATCTTCATTATCACCAATCTGATAACTGGCTGCTCTGAGTGCAGGAATTGATGTTCTTTCAAGCCATCTCCAAGTCTGATAACTCTGGGATGTGAAGAGTCTTCATTGTAGCATAAACACTTTCCCTTCAGAATTACTTCAATCTTGGCAGACTTCTTCTTCATAGAAACTTCCCTTGCATCATCTTCAGTAATTTTTGGAATGTATTCAGAAGCTTTTGCACCAGAAATTCTGAAAAGATCTCTTATAGCCTTCAAAATGTAATCTGACCATCTTCTTGTAACATCAGATTTTACTTCCAGAAGGTAGTGAATATGTTGAAGCTCTTTGACAGACTTCTTTAGCACATCAGAATCTGCTAGTCTGTAAGTTCTGCCATCATTGAGAAACATGATCAATTTTTCTTTAACTTCTGATTTATCATGAGTAACCATTACAATTTGAGCAGACAACACTTTATCAAGGTGCTTTTGTTTGATTTCTTCATATGGTTTGTATGTCAAAATGAAAGGATCTCTGAGAGTAATTTCTAATCCTGTTTGTCCCTTTTCTTTGTCAGAACCTAACCCAGACTTGTCTTTAGCTTGTTTAGGTCTAACCCCAAAAGATACAAGTTGATTCAACATTAGATTGGTCTTAGGTTCCACTGGAGTAGCTTTGTTCCATAGCAGCTTCTTTTTCTGATCAAGTGTTAAGCTGTCTATGTCAACTTGAGCAGTGTCAGAGGTTGATGTCTTGATGAATTGGTCAGGATTTGCAGTTTCATATGTAGCTTGCTGTTATGAAATATCTTCACTCTGAACAACTTGAGCTATATCAAAGGTTGTCTTAGATTCTTCTGTCATCCTCTATCTTTTCAGAGTTTCAACTGTTTCATCTTCAGCAACAGTATCATCAAAGACTTGAACCATCTTGCACACAAGATTTATCAGAATTTGAGGAATCTCCATCTTCTGTTTCTTGACTGTCTCCCCAAATTTTCCTTTTCCCTTGTCTTTGGGATAAATAGTAGTTTGAGATCTAGTCCTTGATCTAGGAATCTCTATTGCAGATCTTTCTCTTATTACTATACCTTTCTCCTTATGTTTGGGAGGCTTCTTTGCATTAGAAGCTTTAGGCTGTAGTTTTGACTTTTCAGCATTAAATCTTGCTTCTTCTTCTCTAAGTTCCTCTAAATCCACTCCTGGATTATCCTTAAGGAACAGTCTCTTTGCAAGTTCCTCATCTAAGGCTTGAATCTTAGGATCCTTGTAAAAGAAGGTTGCCTTCTTTCCCCTGAACTTTAAGGTTTGCATGAATTTCTTTGAGTCTTGACTTCCACCTTGAATGAGAACATCAGACTTTGTCATCAGAATTTGATTATCAGAACTTGCTGTCAGAACTTGATCTTCAATATCAGAACTTATGAGCAATAAAGTTTGATATGTAGCTGAAGTTTTCTTTCCTTCCTTATCACTCCTCTGAATAGTAGATTTATCAGAAATCTTACTATCAGGTACTTTCTGAATAGGAATTATGCTAACTTGCTTTCCTTGACTTTGACCTTTGCCCTTGCTAGGATTTCCCTGGTCATCTTCAGAATCATCCTTTTTCTTCAGTGCCTTGCTAATTGAGCATTTGGACTTAACTACCTTCTCCCCCTTTTTGGCATCATCCGTCAGGAGTAGAGAAAGAAGAAGTTCCACTAAAGATTGGATTTCATTGAGCTGTGTTTGTTGAGAGGCTTGATTCTGCAGCACTTCATTAATTTGACCTTGCTGTCTATCTTGTGCTAAAGCAATAGCATCAACTTTCTCTTGTATGGGTCTAATGAACCTCTTCTTGTCCAAGTCATTCATCAGGACAAGTTTGTCAGCTGTCTCCTTGAGACTGTCAATATTCACTTGAGTCTTGAGTGTAGACCTTGAAGAGTTTTATTACTGAGAGCAGTGACTTTAAGTTGTGTTTAAATCAGAATTTATCAGCAAATCATCAGCTTTTGTAACATGATATGTCAGAACAGTTGGGCTGGGAATGAAGTCAGGTTCATTCCACTTCTTTGTCCATTCACCTCCTCTGTGAGTGTCCTCCCAAGGAACATGAGCATCTTCTTCGTCAAATTTAAACAATGCCTCCTTGCCAAGAATTGGAGCATTGACTGGAGCACTTGCTGGAGCACTGTCTCCAGAACTTGATAAAATCTCATCATCTTCAGATAACACCAGAGTGTGTGTAACTGAAGGAGATTCTGGAGCAACTTCATCTGTTTCCAAATTCTGATCTTCAGGTTCCAAATCCAGAATTGGTGTAGTAGGAAGTTCAGCATTTAGTATTGAAGAAATAGGTGGAGTTGACTCTTTTGCTGGTGGTGCTTCCAAATACAAAACAGTTGGAATATTCAACCTGTGAATGTCGATTTCAGGACTTAACTCTTGTTCTTCAACATTATATGTAGCTTTGATTGGCGAAGTGAGGTGGAGAAATCACAAATTCTTGTACAGGTTCTGATCTATGGGCTTCAGGAATTTCAGATTCCTGAGTCTGAACATCTTCAGCTGCTGGCAGGACTTCAATCATAATAGGTTCTGATGAGATAAGAGATTTCTGATCCCCTTCCTCAGCATCTTCATCATCCTCAGATTGAGTTTGTGCAAAATGCACACCTGCTCCCTCCTTCCTCAATTTTGATTTTCTAGATGGAGGGGTGACATGATCTGTATCAGAATATGAAGACCTCTTTCTTTTCTGAATACCAGAAGCTTCAGCTGCTTTCTCCTTCTGAAGAGTTGACTCTTCAGCTTCTTTTTCTACAGGTTCTGATGTGAGAACATGTTCCTGCTCATCTTCATCTGATTCATCTCTAAGAATCAGTTTTCTCTTTCTCCTTGGTGGAGATTGTGGAATAGTTTGCACTCTTGAGGATTTAGGTGTTGAAACCTTGGTAGCTGGTTTAGGTTTTGAGTTGGAAGTGCAGACAACTGGTATCTGCTGAGAGACACTAGAAGTGGATTGTGGTGGTTGAGAGGGTGCAACATCAGGAAAATTTGGCTGTGTATGTGTTGGGGTCAGAGTTTACTAAGAATTGTTTTACAGATGGAGGAATTTAAAGAGGTCTTATTATGTCTTTCTTATTATCAACAAATAACAAGTCTGTGAAGGCCCTTTTATGAAGTTTAAAAGGTTGAATCAAGTCACTAAAGACATGGGGCTTATCAGAACAACAAAAACTGTAAATAAGCTGACAGAACCTAGCAAAATAAACAGTATTTGGGTCATCTTGCATCCTATCCCCAATAAAACCCAAAATAGCAGTAGCATAATCGAAATGAGTTTGATTAAGAAGTGCATACCCTATTTGCTGACTCAAAATTGGAATAACATCAAAATTGGAGCATTTGTTGGCAAAGGCTCTGGTGATGCAATCGAAAAAGAAGCTCCACTCCCTTCTGATGTAGGGCCTCTTCAGTTGTCCCAGCTTGGACAAACTTTTCTCATATCCAAGATTGGCCATCATGCTCTGTAGAAGTGGATCCCCAATCTGAGCATTGAAAGTACAATTTTTTGGCAAATGTAGAGCTTGTCGAACAGTAGACAAGGTAACAAGGTGCTCATCTTCCCCAATTGTGATAATAATGCTTGGAGACCCATCTTCACCACCATCATCATAGGCTCCAGTCCTCCAAAACTCCAGTATTTGTGTTCCTGAGAGTGCTTGTGATTGGGTCAAAGCATACCCAATCTCAGTGCGAGCAAAAAAATATTGAATAAAGTGAAGATTTGAAGGAGCATCGTCCTTGCTGAGAATAGCCATATAGTTGTTGGGGACAAACTTGGCTCCATTAAAGATAACGTCCTTTGGTGCCATTTCTGTGAGAAATTAAGTGAAATATTGTGTGTGTAGAAATTGTTTGATAAAATGCCTGCAAGAAAGTAGCGTGAGAGAATAGTAAGAGAGTAAGATAATAAGAGAGATGAGAAAAGAGTGAGAAAGTAGGTAAAAGATTGTAAAATCTTTTATCTCTCGTATATAAACTCTCCACTAATTACAACAGCTAACTTCTGAAGCAGAACCGACATTTGACACGTGGCAACATGTAATCAGTCAAAACATTATTAGTGGACACGGTAAACGTGCGGTAATAATTGTGCACATGCGGTTATCAAAACAAACACGTTTCCCATTAATTAAAAGATTATGACTGTTTTTATCTCACCTAATTATTTTTCTGAGAAACATAACCGTTACAGTAAATACTAAAAATAAGTCAAGTAAATAAATAATGTCACGCAAGCATCATGATTTGCATCAGAACTTGATTATTATCAGAATTTAACGGTCACTAGAACATGGCTTCTGTACTCAAAAATTGAATGACTATTTCTGTGTTTCTTCACACAGATACTGACTGGTTTCTTCAGAGTTTAATCATCAGAACATAATCAGAACTTGTCCTCATAATTTATGCAAATAATACTTAACTGTTTATCATAAACAACTTAATCACCACAGTAATTTTCATCATTCATATGGAGTGATAGTGTGTGTATGTGCAAATGATTAAATAAAGATTAAAGTCTGATAAACTTCAGTATATCTTAGAAATAAGGCATAACTAAGAAAAATACTTAAATTCTGTCTTGAATTGTGAAGTCTATTGTAGAATAAAGTTATGCAAGAATCCACCTCAACTGTTTGTGCTTATTTTATGCATCTTTTGAAATTCTTTTGACAAGGGCTTCTCAGTGTAAATGAGTTACAACTGCCATCAGAATTAATGCTGTTATCATAATATTTCTCTAGTAATCAGAGAATATGAAAAGTCACCAAGAAAAATTAATTTGCTTTTCTAATGCATATTACATAATACCAGCAATGCACTTGGATCTTCCCTTTCACATAAATTACTCTTGATCTAAAAGGAATACCTGATTTCAATTTTTTTTATTTTCTTCAGATAAGTGAGGCTTATCAAGCATATAGTTCATCCTTAAGATTTACTGACATCAGAATTTGACATATAAGAAGCAATAATCTAGTTTGTGACTTAGTAATAAGATACAAGAAGTAAATTTGACTAAGATCAAAATCAGAATTTGCTTGTGTTATTGATTTCCACATAAATAACTAATTCAAACATGGGATACAAAGTTTTTAAAGACTACTAAGTCAGCATCTAACAAGATAATCCTCATTGGATTGAATAGTCACAGAATATTCAAAACACTTTCAGAGTTTATAGAATCACATCAGATAATAAGTAGTGTTTAATATGTTACAATTTAAGCACAGATTACATTGAGATAAGAAAATCTGCAAACACTGATCATAAAGTCTGATGTATGAGAATAAAAACTAAATAGATTTTGAGAAAGAACCTGAAACCATTTCAAGTTCATTTACTAGTCTTGTAAAAGTAGCTTCATATAGTGGTTTTGTGAAGATATCTGCTAGTTGTTGATCTGTTGGAACAAAATGCAATTCCACTGTACCTTCCATCACATGTTCCCTTATGAAATGGTACCTAATGCTGATGTGCTTTGTCATTGAGTGTTGAACTGGATTTCCTGCCATAGCAATAGCACTTTGATTATCACAGTAAATATGTATTTTAGAAAATTCTAACCCATAGTCCAGTAACTGATTCTTCATCCAAAGAATTTATGCACAACAGCTTCCTACATCAATATATTCTGCTTCAGCAGTTGTTGTGGAAATTGATTTCTATTTCTTGCTAAACCAAGAAACCAATATGCCTCCAAAAAATTGGCAACTTCCACTAGTGCTTTTCCTGTCTATTTTGTATCTTGCAAAATTTGTATATGAGTAACCTATAAGCTTAAAATCTGATTCCCTAGGATACCACAATCCTAGATCAGCTGTACCATTGAGGTACTTGAATATTCTTTTCACAGCTATTAGATGAGGTTCTCTTGGATATGCCTGAAATCTTGCACAAAGACAGGTAGCATACATGATATCTGGTCTACTTGCAGTTAAATAGAGTAAAGAGCCAATCATACCTCTGTAGTTAG
Organism: Apium graveolens; assembly: GCF_009905375.1. Lineage (NCBI taxonomy): Eukaryota > Viridiplantae > Streptophyta > Magnoliopsida > Apiales > Apiaceae > Apium > Apium graveolens. The sequence continues at coordinate 87,944,268 of NC_133647.1, forward strand.
TAATATCTACTGATGCTCCAGTATCTTTATCTAACTTGGTGGCAGTGGCCATGGGAGTTGATGCAGTAGAACTGTCCTGCATTCCAAATTTCTTGAGTAGATTTCTGGTGTACTTGGATTGACTGATAAAAGTACCTTTTTCAGTTTGTTTGACTTGAAGTCCCAAAAAATAACTCAACTCTCCCATCATACTCATTTGATATCTTGACTGCATTAACTTGGAAAATCTTTCACAAAGTTTTGTATTTGTAGAGCCAAAGATGATATCATCAACATATATCTATACCAAAAGTAAGTCCTTTCCATGGTTGAGGTAGAATAAAGTCTTGTCAATTATGCTTTGTGAAATCCATTTTCCAAAAGGAATTGAGTCAGAGTCTCATACCATGCTCTAGGAGCTTGCTTAAGGCCATAAAGTGCTTTGTCAAGCCTGTAGACATGACTTGGAAATTTTGGATCTACAAAGCCTGGAGGTTGTTCAACGTATACCTCTTCTTCCAATTCTCCATTGAGAAAAGGACTTTTCACATCTATCTGAAAGACTTTAAACTTCTTGTGAGCAGCATAAGCCAAAAAGATTCTTATGGCTTCCAATCTAGCAACTGGAGCAAATGTTTCATCATAGTCAATACCCTCCTGTTGAGAGTAACCTTTAGCAACCGGCCTTCCTTTATTTCTTGTAATTATGCCATCACTGTCAGTTTTATTTCTGAACACCCATTTTGTACCAACAATTGATCTGTCCTTTGGTCTTGGTACTAGGGTCCAGACTTTATTTCTTTCAAATTCATTTAACTCTTCCTACATTGCTTGCACCCAATCAGCATCTTGAAGAGCTTCTTCCCCTTTCTTTGGTTCAGTCTGAGATAGAAAGGAATAATAGAGACATTCATTTATTGTTGCTGTTCTAGTTCTTACACCTGCTTCAGGATCTCCAATTATTAAGTCAGGTGTGTGTGATTTAGTCCACTTCCTTGTAGATGGAAGTTGATCTCTAGAACTGGATCCTCCCCCATGATCCATGCTATCTCCATCAGCATTTTCTGATGCTCCCCCTGAAGCTATGCTCTCTGAGATTCCAGAATTTGAGTTGGATCCTTCAGGAATTGAAGAATTAGAGTTTCCAGAATTGTCAGAATTTGGCTCATCAAAACTTGATGAATCAGAACTTGAAGAGCCAGTGACTGGTTCTGATGCTTCTTGAGGGTCTTGAGATGTGGTATGATCATCAGCTTGCTCCCCCTGAACAGGTGCATTTTCCTTTGGAGCAGTTACCACAGTGTCAATGACATCAGAATTTAACCCGTCAGAACTTACATGATCAGGATTTAGGTCATCAGAATTTACAGAATCAGAATTTACATCTTCATTTTCAAATTTCAGCTGATCATGATCATTGAAATCTTCAAGTCCAGTAATCTTTTTATTATCAAAAGATACATTGATAGATTTCATGACAACCCTTGTTCTTAAATTGTAGACTCTGAAGGCTTTTGTGGAAAGTGGATATCCAATAAAAATTCCTTCATCAACTTTTAGATCAAATTTTGACAGCTGTTCAGGATGAGTCTTAAGAACAAAACACTTGCATCCAAATACATGAAAGTATTTTAGATTTGGCTTCTTTTTCTTCACTATCTCATATGGTGTTTTTCCATGCTTGTTTATGAGTGTAGCATTCTGTGTAAAACAAGCAGTTTGCACAGCCTCAGTCCAAAAATAGGTTGGTAGCTTTGCTTCATCAAGCATAGTTCGTGCAGCTTCAATAAGAGTCCTGTTCTTTCTTTCTACAACTCCATTATGCTGTGGAGTTCCAGGTGCAAAAAATTCCTACTTTATTCCTTGCTCTTTGCAGAACTCTTCCATTATCACTTCTTATTATTTTAACAGAATCTTTGACTAACTTATCCTGCTGTCTGACATGTTCAGTTAGAGTATATACAGTTTCATTCTTCTTGTGCAAGAAATACACCCAAGTGTATTTTTAGAACTCATCCACTATAACCATAGCATATTTCTTTTTTGCAATAGACATGAAATTGACTGGACCAAATGGATCAACATGCAGTAAGTGATAAGGCTCAAGGATTGAGGATTCAGTTTTGCTCTTGAATGAAGATATTCTTTATTTTACCTTTTGACATGAGTCACAAAGACCATTAGGAGCAAATATTAATTTTGGAAGTCCTCTCACAAGATCTTTCTTTATTATCTTATTTATGTTGTTGAAATTTAAATGAGAGAGTCTCTTGTGCCAATTCCAGCTTTCTTCAATTGATGCTCTGCTTAACAGATAGATTGCAGAACCATCAGAATTTGTTTAAAGTCTGGCTTCATATATGTTACCATGTTTGTAACCTTTCAGAACCACATTGCCTGTAGAATTACTTACAACTTCACAGTTTTCTTCAAAGAAATCCACATGATAACCTCTGTCACAGATTTGACTCACACTTAGCAGATTGTGTTTAAGTCCTGTGACAAGGGCTACTGTTTCAATTATGACATTCCCAAGATTGATATTGCCATATCCCACAGTCTTTCCCATGTTTCCATCTCCATAAGAAACTCCTGGGCCAGCTTTCTCCAAAAAGTCTGATAGCAGAGCTTTATTTCCAGTCATATATCCTGAATATCCACTGTCCAGAACCATGATGTTTTTCCTGTTGCCCTGTAATCACAAAGACCACTATTGATTAGTTTTAAGGACCCAGGCTTGCTTGGATCCTTTGGCCTTGTTAAGATTGTTAGCATTTGCAGCGGATTTAGTTTCAGAGTTTATGCTAACATGCTTTTTATCAGACTTTATATCAGACTTTGCATCAGAATTTACACTAGAAGGAATTACACTAACTTTCTTTAAAGAAGGTTTTATTTCATAATAATCATAGTACAAAATATGATATTCCTTACAAGTATAAATAGAATTCCATAAACTACCACAATGAAAACAAGGATTTTATGGTTTAAACCTAACAGACTAACTCTTAACTCCTGATCTAGGAGGTAAAGAGTTTATATCTTTATTTTTCCTGCAAAAAGAAGCAAGATGGTTAGAGTTTCCACAATTATAGCATTTCTTTCTAGGATCATTAGGAACAGGCATATAATTATTATTTTTATTCACACCTTCCTTTCCATTCCTATTTTTCCTAGCTTCCTTTACCTTGTTCATATTTTTAATCTCTTATAGCTTATACTTAAGCTGCTTCTTTGTCATTAAGCCAATGTTTACCAAAGCTGGTTTATCATGTTTTAATTTGTCAGAAGTTAACTTTTCTTTGACTTCTATTTTAGAGTCTTTTATCTCTTCAGAATCAGACACAATAGTTTTTGTAACAAATTTAATAGGATTTACCTTTGGCTTTTCAGTCTATTTGATAGCAATTGGCTTAATTGGCAAAGTCCCTTTCTCACTTTTACCATCTTTATAACCTAACCCCTCCTTCCAATTTCCACTACTTAGAATATTCTAAGTTGATCTTCCTGAGTTAGTCCAAGTCCTGATGATTTCTCTTTCTTTTTCTAATTCAGTTTTTAGATAATCATTATGTTTAAGCAATTCATTCTTAACATACACAGCATTATCTCTCTCTGTCTGAATAGTGTTCATCTTGACTAACTATTCTTCAAGATAGCTATTTCTGTTTTTGTACTTTAGATTTTCAGATTTTAATCTTTCATTTTCTAAAGTCTAATCTCTATAGCTAATATAAATGTTTTTCAGAAATAATCTCAACTCAGTAATATCTTCCGTATCAAAAGCAAGAGTTGATAGAGGTACCTTTAGTTCAGCAGCATCAGAACTGCTATCAGCATTTGCCATTAAGGCATAGTTCACCTCTTCTTCAGATTCTGAAGTGTCTGCCCAGTTTTTTTTCTTTGTGATAAGTGCCTGGCCTTTATCACCTTTTCCTTTCTTGCAATCAGGAGAGATGTGGCCTCTTTCACCATAATTGTAGCATTTGACATTTGAGTTGTCTCCTCTGTCAGACTTTCCTCCTTTTCCTTTAGCCTTTCTGAACCCTTTCTTGTCAGAACTTCCACCTTTCCTGGAAACTTTCTTACCCTTTCCGAATTTCTTGTAGGCTATCTTTGTGATATCCTTCACCATAAGAGCACACAGTTGCATCATCTCTACATCAACATCCACTTCAAGTAATTTTTCAGATTCTGAATCATCATTATCAGAATCTGATGACTCTGAATCAGACTATATGATGAGAGCCTTTCCTTTTGCCTTCCTTGAGACACTTGGCTTTTCTTTAGTCTTTAAAGCAACTGTCTTAGACTTCCCTCCATGCCTCTTCTTTCTTTGCTCCATCTCAAGTTCATGAGTCTTGAGCATTCCATAGATTTCATCAAGAGACATATCAGCAAGTTAATAGTTGTCTCTTATTGTAGTAGCTTTCAGATCCCACTTTTCAGGAAGAGCTAGTAGGAATTTTAGATTTGAATCTTCTGGATCATATTCCTTATCCAATAGTGTTAGATCATTCAACAGCTTTGTGAATCTGTCATATGTATCAGTTAGTGACTCATCAGATTTTGAGTTAAAGTGCTCATACTCATGTGTGAGTATTATCTTCCTGTTCTTTTTGATGGCATTGGTTCCTTGACATCTCACTTCTAATGCATCCCAGATTTCTTTTGCAGTCTTGCATCCAATCACCCTGTTCGACATGACATTGTCAAGTGGACTATGAAGCAAGTGTCGTACTTTTGCATCCTTGCCTAGTGAAGAGATGTCTTCAGTGATAAATTTTCTCTTTTCTTTGGGAATCATCTTCTGTGGCTCATTCCCAACTGCAACAAAAAGCTTTGTGGGCTTTTATGGACCATCATATATTCTGTCTAAATATTCTGGGTCTGTAGCTTCCAGAAACATGGCCTCTTCACACTCCATACATGGTACTCAGACACCCTGAGCATAAGAACCCTGATGGTTTCATATCTACTAGTGTTTTGAATGGGTTGAACCTTTGCAGGTTCATGAGGGTCTTGTGTTTTTGATTGATCAGACATGATTATTATTTGGATCTTACTGTATGTGTGTTAATAAAAAGGCTCTGATACCACTTGTTAGGTCACACAACACTATAGAAGGGGGTTGAATATAGTGTTTATATAATCAAATCGACTTAGAACACATATATGTAACAATAATCAACTTTATTCAAGATACTGAACTCTGTTACAAAGTAGGTTAAACTACTCTCTCAGTGATGTATGATAATATCACTAAGAGCTGCTAGGGTTACAATAAATAATATTCTCGTGAATGATAACACTTATAGTGTAAACCCTAATCTGTGTTTATATAATACACAGTTACAAGATAACTACTAATTGATATGATAATGATTCTGTTTCCTAGAATACATCAATCAGAGATTATCTACTGCAATCCTATAGCTGCCCAATTTTTCATGCATATCTTTACTTGTTTAATCCAGATCCTCTCCTGTAAATCAGCTGCTTTCCTTATCTGAAGTTTACCCGCACTTAAGTCCTGATATAAGTTCTGACGCCTTAAGTTCTGATAACTTCCTGTCTTCAGCAAGTTCTGTTAGGTCACACACACTGTAAAAGGGGGTTGAATACAGTGTATATCACAATCAAATCAAATTCAAAGAACATAAGTAACATAAAACAAACTTTATTAAACTCTATTACAATGTGGAACTGCCCTCTCTCAGTGATGAACAAATTATCACAAGAGCTGCTAGGGTTACAATGAATAATATTCTCGATAATGATAACACTTATAGTGTAAACCCTATGTCTGTGTTTATATACTACACAGTTACAAGATAATCACTAATTGATATGGAATATAATTCTGCTTCCTAAAATATATCAATCATATATCTTTTCTTCCAAGTATTCTATTCTTCATAGAATTCCTTCTTCATGCATATCTCTTTTTGCGTTTGTCTTGATCTTCTTTCCTTTTAATCAGCCGCCTTCCTTATCTGAGAGTCTCCTTAAGTCCTGATATTATCTCCTGATAAATATCTCCTGAACCTTAAGTACTGATAACTTAAGTTCTGTCTTCAGTATAAGTGCTGATTTCCAGTTAAGTACTGATTTGTCCTGTTTAAGTAAGATCTGAAAACTAAACACAAATCATATTAGACATGACATTATCAAATATATCTAACAATTTCCCCCAACTTGTAAATTAGTATAATATACAAGTTTAACGGATATTTGATGATGTCAAAAACATTAAGTACAAATGCATGAGAATTTGACTAGATAAGTACAACTTACAGTCCTTAAAGCTTTACCAACTTTAACTTCTGATAACCACTTCAGTCTGTATACATATCAGAATTTGAGCAGTTGTAGATCTTGACTTGGCTTCACTTTCCGATCTCTTCAATATCAGGAGTTGTTCTGAGATAGTTCTTTAACAAACATCTCTCAGCATATCTGAGTTCATCAATCATTCTCCTTTTAGCATCTTTAAGCTCTGCAGTATCTTCACCAGTTTGGAAGATAGCATATCTGAGATCATTAATTTTTGCTTTTCTCAACTCCTGATCTAGTCTGATGACATAGGCTTTGTCAGACTCTAGATTGAATTCAAGTCCCTTAATACCAAGATATGTTCTGATCTTTGCAGTATTAGGCTTCATATCAACAATATCACCCTTGTGATCTCTTTACTTGGGACAGTATGTGCTGTCAGAATTTACAGAATAGAGCTTCTTCTATCTCTGAATTTGAGTCTTCAAATAATTTGCAGCACTTTCTGTTAATTTGTCCTTCACTTGAAGTAAGAATAAAACATGTTCTAGTTCCTCAAAATACTTCAGTGGTATAGCATTTTCCCTTATATGGTAAACCCTTCCATCTGTCATAAAATATAACAAGATGTGTTCTTTCAAGAAGGTATGGTAGATCATCTGTACAAATTTAAGCTGATTCAATATTTCAGGAGTTACTCCAACACCTGGTTCACTTAAGGAAGTTGGATCATTGGTTTGTACTCTTCTTTCATCAGCACTACCCAATCCATATTTATCTCTTGCTTCCTTTCCAGTAACTACTCTTGCTTCAAAACCACTTGCTGCAGTCTTCAAAGGTTGAGTCTGTTTGGCTTTAGTGAATCCTGGTAGGAGTAACTTTGAGGATTTAACATGAGCAATGTCAGAGGTTTCCTTTGACTTATCTTCTGATATCAAGCCAACTTGAGCTATGTCAGAGGTTGCTTGCTTTATAGTTATATCAGAACTAACTATATCTTGACTCTGAACAACTTGAGTTATGTCAGAGGTTGTCTTAGAAATCTTCCTTGAAGTCAGAGTAAGAGTAGCATCTTCATCAGAAATTTCTTCATCCATAGGAGGCACATAAACCTTTACAGGTTCACCAACTTTTTCTTTGCCCTTGGACCTTGGATCTATCTGCAGTTGTGATTTGGCTTTGGTTGCCACAGGATTTGTCCTTTCTTTTATCACAATGCCTTTAGCTGTAGGAAGTTTCTTTTCAATAACAGAAGCTTCAGATTTGGAGATGACTTTTTCTAACTTAAGTCTAACTTCTTCTTCCTTTAGACTCTCAAAGTCCATTCCTGGATTTTCTTTCAGAAATAACTGTCTTGAAATTTCTTCATCAAGTTCCAAAAGTTCATCAAAACTTATCCTTTTACCAGTATCAGAAGTTATTCTTCTCCCAGTATCAGAACTTATTCTTTGACTTGTAGTTCCAGTTCTACTTGATGAGAGACCTCCACCTTGACCATGACCTTCACCCATTCCAGAGTTTCCCGGGTCATTACCATCATCCTTTTTCTTCAGTGTCTTAACAGGTTTGCATTTGGACTTAATTACTTTCTCCCCCTTTTTGGCATCAGCAGGTAAAAGAAGAGAGAGAAGCAATTCCATTGAGGATTGGATCTCATTGAGTTGAGATTGCTGAGAAGCTTGATTTTGCAAAATTTCATCAATCGGAGACTGTTGCTTCTCTTAGGTTTTCTCAATGTTGGTAATTTTATCAAAGGAAGGTTTGAAAAACCTTTTCTTGTCCAACTTGATAACTGTATCTTGCTGATTTAAGGTTTCTTGAATCTTTCCACCTTGGCCTGAGTTACAGAGTGTTGACCTTGAAGGTGCCTTATACTAAGTGCAGTAACTCTTAGCTGAGTTTTGAAATCATCATTAACTAGCATCTAATCATCTTTTGCCAAGTGATCAGCAAGAATCTTGTCAGAAGGAACAAAGGTAACTGTGTTCCACTCCTTAGTCCACTCCTGTCCTTTACGAGTTTCACTCCAAGGTATTGGTGCTTCCCCTGTAACAAACTTTTTGACTATCGGAGAGCTTCTCTCCTTTCTTCTTCCAGACGCTCAAGATGGCGATGATAGTCCATATAGAAGAACAAGAGGTCTGTGAGAACCTCTTGGGGAACTGAGTCCCAGATTTCATCAGGAATGGCAGTGACATGCCACTCCTGCTGCCACTCAGTACAACTTAACTCTATTTTAAAAGTGTCATAGTTCAGAACTAAGTTGAAACGAACCATGTTTTTGATGAGAGAAAAAATGAGTTTGAGAGAAAATGAGAGATGTGTTGGCTGGAATGAGGTGTTGGTTTATATAACCAATAGAATACCAAGAGACGCAAGGAAAATTGAATGGTTACAGGTAGAAATAATTCTACCTCGTCTCCCTAGACTGATGAGAATAATAACAGCCATTGGAAGCTTAAAACAGGATTTAATGCGCACACGAAACAAGTAAAAATTACTGTGCATAGACGAGTACCACTAACCCAAATTATGTTGATTGTTAATATCCCACCCAAACATATTCTGATTTAAAATAAGACTGTTTCAGATTTTGACCACAAATAAGTCAAGTAAAGAATCAAAATTTAATATCAGAACTTAGACTTATATCAGAACTTAACAGTCATCAGAACATGATTCCTTAACTTGAAAAGTGAATGCCTATTTCTGTAATTCTTCACACAAATTCTGATTTCATTTCTTCAGAACTTAATCATCAGAACTTCCATCATTACTTGTCCTCAGAATTTATGCAACTGACACTTAAACGTTCTTCTAAAATAACATTTATCACCACAATAAGTTTCATTATTCATATGGAATGTATGTGTGTGCAGTAAGCTAAATATCAGATAAAGATTAAAGTCTGATTCACTTCAGTACATCTTAGAAATAAGGCATAACTAAGAACTTTGCTCAAAATCTGTCATGATTCTGAAGTCTACTTTAGAATGAGTTCATGCATGAATCCACCTCAACTGTTTTGTGCTCATTTTATGCATCTTTTGAAATTCCATTGTACAGTGGCTTCTCAGTGTAAGTGAGTCATGAGTGCTTATCAGAATTTTTGCTATTATCAGAGTATTTCTCCAGTAATCATAGAGTGTGAAAAGTCACCAAGAAAATATTTATTTGCTTTTCTGATGCATATTACTTAATACCAACAATGCACTTGGGTCTTCCCTTCCTTATTTTTACTCTAGATCTCAAAGGAGTGCCTGATTTTTATTCCTTTTTATTTTTCTTTTTCTTTTGATAAGTGAGGTTTATCAACACTTAGTACATCCATCAGTTTTACTAACATTAGAACTTAACAGATAAGAAGCACTATTCCAGTTTTTGACTTAGTAATAAGATACATAAAGTAAACTTCAACTAAGCTCAATATCACAATTTACTTGTGTTAAAAGTTTTCCATATAAACAATTACTTCAAACATGGGATCTTTAGTATATTAAAGACTACTAGGTCAACATCTAGCATAGTTATCCTCATTGGATTGAATAGTCATAGAAACATTCATATCACTATCAGAGTTTAGAAATACACATCAGACAATAATCAGGACTTAATCAATTTTCAATTTAAGCACATAATACATAAAGATAGTAATATCTGTAAATACTGATCATAAAATATGATGCATCAGAACAAAAACTAAGCAGATTTAGAGAAAGAACCTGAAACCATTCCAAGTTCATTTACCAATCTTGTAAAAGTAGCTTCACATAGTGGTTTTGTGAAGATATTTGTTAGTTGTTGGTCTGTTGGAACAAAGTGCAATTCCACTGTACCTTCATCCACATGTTCCCTTCTGAAGTGGTACCTAATGCTGATATGCTTGGTCATTGAGTATTGAACTGGAATACCTGTCATAGCAATAGCACTTTGATTATCACAGTAAATAGGGATTTTAAAATATGTTAACCTATAATCCAGTAACTGATTCTTCATCCAAAGAATCTGTGCACAATAGCTTCCTGCAGCAATGTATTCTGCTTCTGCAGTTGATGTGGAAATTGACTATTGTTTCTTGCTAAACCAAGAAACCAATCTGCCTTCAAGAAATTGGCAGCTTCCACTTGTGCTTTTCCTGTCTATTTTGCATCCTGCAAAATCTGCATCTGAAAAACCTATTAGTTTAAAGTCTGATTCTCTAGGATACCACAATCCCAGATCAGCTGTTCCCTTAAGATACTTGAAAATTCTTTTCACAGCTGTTAAGTGAGGTTCTCTTGGATCTGCTTGAAATCTTGCACAAAGACAGGTAGCATACATGATATCAGGTCTACTAGCAGTTAGATAGAGTAGAGAGCCTATCATACCTCTATAATCAGTAATATCTTCTGATTTACCAGTATCCTTATCCAATTTTGTTGCAGTGGCCATGGGAGTGGATGCACTTGAAAAATCTTGCATTCCAAATTTCTTCAGCAAATTTCTGGTGTACTTGGATTGACAAATGAAAGTACCTTCTTCATTCTGCTTGACTTGAAGGCCCAGAAAATAGCTAAGTTCCCCCATCATACTCATTTGATATCTTGACTGCATCAGTTTGGCAAACTTCTTGCAAAGTCTGTCATTTGTAGAACCAAAAATGATATCATCAACATATATCTACACCAAAAGTAAGTCCTTTCCATGGTTGAGGTAGAACAGTGTTTTGTCAATAGTTCCTCTGTTAAATCCACTTTCCAGAAGAAACTGAGCTAAAGTTTCATACCATGCTCTCGGAGCTTGCTTAAGGCCATAAAGTGTTTTATCAAGCCTGTAGACATGATTTGGAAATTTGGAATCTACGAAGCCTGGAGGTTGTTCAACATATACTTCCTCTTCCAATTCTCCATTGAGAAAAGCACTTTTCATATCTATTTGAAAGACAGTAAACTTTTTGTGAGCAACATAAGCCAAAAATATCCTTATGGCTTCCAATCTAGCAACTGGTGCAAATGTTTCATCATAATCAATTCCCTCATGTTGAGAATATCCTTTTGCAACCAGCCTTGCTTTATTCCTTATAATTATGCCATCACTATCAGTTTTGTTTCTGAACACCCACTTTGTACCAACAACAGATCTCTTCTTTGGTCTTGGCACTAGGGTCCAGACTTTGTTTTTTTCAAATTCATTTAACTCATCCTGTATTGCTTGCACCCAATCAGCATCTTGAAGAGCTTTTTCCACTTTCTTTGGTTCAGTCTGAAAAAGAAAAGAATTATAGAGACATTCACTTGAAGTAGCTGTTCTAGTTCTGACACATGCATCAGGATTTCCAATTATTAAATCAGGTGTATGTGATTTAGTCCACTTCCTTGCAGATGGAAGGTTTTCTCTAGAACTGGATGCTCCCCCATTGTAAAACCCCCAGATCTGGGGTCAGGGATCCGGGTCGTCACGGTCTTTCTTTCCACAATATCACTTCACTTAATTAACAATAAATAACCTCATGCTGTGACCCCACACTAACACACACCACAACCCGTTATAGTCACAGAGATGAAATTGAAATAAGTACGAGTCTTTGAATCCACAATTTAAAAGTTATTACAACCCAAAAATGATTACTTGATAAGTTTACAATTAATTGCCATTATCTGCCATAAGTTATAATTATACATAATTGATTCCCAAAAGTAGAAGGTCTGATCTACAAATAGATCTACCTCTGCAGCTATAGCAGCTATGATCTCAACGGGAAGGCGCGGGGCGCTTCCCATGCTCTTGCGCTGGGTCTGCTGGAGTCTGGCCATCTTTCCTAACTGTTGTTGTGTGATGAAGAAATAAAGCAAGAGTGAGCATTACAGCTCGCAAGATAATATATAGTGTAAACAATAACGCAAGCATCTAAAAGGATAACTTGCTGGAAACCTTTATCAGGTGAAAGATAATTACTTACTGGATATAAGCAAAAACAAGGGATGAAGTTACCAATTACTTCACTATACTTATATCATTTATAAGGCTACTTGAACTACCACTGTTCAAAGTATTATAGGTTTCAAAAGGTCATCCCATAGATGAGACCACAAGTTAAGACTTGAATAGATTCAATCTTTGAAATATTATTGAAAGAAATAAAGTTACGAGATACTTTATTTAGTCCCGATATATATATCCACATATATATCTCTTAAACATTTCCTGGAACCTCTGTTATGTAAAGTATGAACAGAGTTTGTAACAGCCAATGAATTTTGGAAAGGAAAAGAATTTTGGCATAAACCCGATATCTTGCTGATCAGGCAAAGATACCAATAAGTAACCTTTTCTACTAGTAGATGGATGAATCCCCCACCGGTCATCACCCTGGCCACATAAGGACCTTGTGCTGGACCGCCAACCGGCCTCTTACGCGTTGATGGACTACCACCCAGCCACTTACACTTTGATAGACCATACCCCGGCCTGTCGCTTATGCCGACTCAATTAGAGGGACTTACTTCCCGAACGTTGGGCAAGTAATCAAATTGTTTTCTCAAAACAGCAACCACGTTGCGAATGTAAAATACACCACAGAGCCGGATCCCCTAGGTTTTGAGCGAGTATTTAAATCCCCTTCGAAAGGAGGATCTTAAATATAAAAGAATGAGTTTTTTTGGGATCCGCCCTAACTTTTAGAAATCATTTTGAAGACTCGAAAACATATTTAAGAATGTTTGGAGTACTGCTGATTTATTAAAATAAATCAGTCCCGATATATTAGAAATACCTGAATATTATTATTTAAATAATACTCTCATAAAGATAATCCTTATAAAAATAATCGAAGTAGAAGTTTTAAAACTCATACTTGAAATGAATATTAAATAACCAAAGATATACTTATACGAAAGTACTATCTTTGTTTGAATAATCGAAAATAAGTTTGATTATCGAAACATTATTCTTTAATAAAATAAAGAATATTATTAAATAATAAGCGGAGTCATAATACCTCGACTGAATATTATAAATAATATTCATTAAATAAAATAAACGGGTCATACATCCTCAAATGAATATCCAATTAATAATCATTAAATAGAATAAAGTTATCGAATAAACCTTATTCGGTCAATAGTTTTGAAAGCTATATCCCCATATGTATAAATATATATATATATATATATAATATACTCGGGAACATCGACTCCCGGTTTAGAAATATGTTCACCTTTGGGTCCCCTATACTAAGGGTATCGCAACTACTGCTTATTTCTAGCATAGGTATTATGCAACTATAAGCATTGAAATCAACAGATAGATAACCAGATTACGAAACAGACATGCATATATACCATATCAGCATGCTCCAATATATCACAAAATTTGCTAATAACAATCATGTACTTATTACAAGATAATGCATATACATATATTTACATCACAACAACAGTATAACGGGTAGAAAACTTGCCTGAGCGACTGGGGGTTATAAATGGCTTGGGACGAGTCTGGTAACCTATAAACAACATATAAGTTGGAATTAAACCAAAGTCACTTGTAAATCTATACTTTAACCAATTTAGACTCTAACGCTCGCTTTGCGCTTAATGATTCTCTTAAGTCGCTCGAGTACCCTCGGCTCCACCATTTTTAATAAATTAACCATTACGAGTTTTAAGGCGATTCTTTTGCGAGTGTCTTACTAACTGCCTAACACACTTTACATAAATGTTTCATACTCCAATTAGCCCTTTTAGGTCTTTAACATATGTTTCAAAGTAAGGCGAGGGGTAATGATTCGTTCGCGAAATGTCGTTACTTAAAACAGCCATTTCTCCTAAACCGTACATCGGAATCAAACGAACCACATATCAAAATGAAGCTCGTAACATGAAATATCTAAACATGGCAATGGTCGAAACCTAGCAGGGAGTTCTCGGGTCCTAATGTTATGAACAAAAGCAGTCTAAAGTAAATCGGACATTATGACGGCTATGTTTACGCGATTTCCCAAATTTATACCATTCCAAATCAACCACCAATCAATCCCAATTTATTCATACAACCAAAATCCATCCATATCACACTACAACAGCCCCAACACCTCAAGTTCTCCAATTTATGTTATTCTCAACATGAATTTAAAACTATACTTAAGTCCTTTACTAATCAACAAGATTCAACATTCAATTCACTACAACTCCAACCCAAACTCTAAACCTACAAGCATCAAGCTACTCTTTTACCATAACAATCAAAATCATCCTAATATACAAAGTAAAGCTAGGGTTTGGAGATGTTATACCTTCCTTGAAGTGATTGGAGTAGCTAGGAAGCCTTAAGAAGCCTTGAGATGTCTTAGGGATGCTTGGATCTTAAAGGAAAAACAAGAAAAATCAAGTTAAAAATCTTGAAATCACTATTCATTATCTTCTTCATTGATTTCTTGGAGAAGATTGTGAATGATTTGGAGGCTTAAACTTATAGGATAGCTATATCTATGCATAAGGAGTACTAGATAATTATCTTACCAATTAAGGAAGCTTGGAACTTGAATTTTGAAATTCTTCTTCTTGAAATGGAGAGAAAAGCCGAGAGCAATGGTTGAAGAAATGAAATGATTTTGTGTTTGTGATTTGTTTAGCTTAGCTTGGTTGTTTTTGATTAGATTTTGGTTAATTACCTTATTAACCTTGAACTTTGTATGGTTATCATTCATCCACACCTCCTTCCCCCCTATGTCATGCTTATGTCACCTTGTGATATCATCATCCCTTACTTGCCCTCTTCTTATTGGTTGGATGACCTCATCATCCCTAACCTCCTTGTTTAACTTCCTAATTGTTTGCCTAATGACCGCTGATCTGTTATACGGTTCGCTTAACTTTCGTTCTCGTTTCTCGTTTGAGGGATCATACCCGGGAACTTATTACTTGGGTTTCCTTAACCTTTCTCAATACATTATAATCCTTTCTTATAATCCTTTAATTTAAATCCTTTTTATCCTGTTACCTTATACTCAATTCTTTCCGTATCTAGTGGATTTCCGGGAAAAATCAAAGTGTTCGGAATTGGATTCTGACGATCTTTACATACACTTATATACCATATAGAGTACTAATAAAATCTCAGAATATCCATATAAAAACCCCTACATAGTGTGGCATGAAAAGTTTTCTTGTTCAGCAAAAACACTATTCATAAGGGTTACAAAAATTTCAAAATTTTGGGGGTTATTACACCCATGATCCATGCTGTCTTCATCAACATTTTCTGATGTTTCCCCTGAAACTATGCTCTCTGAGTTGGATCCTTCAGAATTTAAGTTTTCAGAATTATCAGAACTCGGCTTATCAGAACTTGATGAATCAGAACTTGAAGAGCCAGTTGTATGTTCTGATGCTTCTTGAGATGTGGTTGTATCTTCAGTATGCTCCCCCTGCACAGGTGCATCTTCCTTTGGCGTAGTCACCACAGTTTCAATAACATCAGAGTTTAATCCATCAGAGTTTGCAGTATCAGGATTTAGACTGTCAGGATTTCCAGTATAAAATTTAAGTCTTCATTTTCAAATCTCAGCTGATCATGATCATTGAAATCTTCAAGTCCAGTAATCTTCTTATCATCATAGGAGACATTGATAGATTCCATGACAACCCTTGTTCTTAAATTGTAGACTCTGAAGGCTTTTGTGGAAAGTGAATATCCAACAAAAATTCCTTCATCAGCTTTTAAATCAAATTTGGATAGCTGTTTAGAGTGAGTCTTAAGAACAAAACACTTGCATCCAAATACATAAAAATACTTCAGATTTGGCTTCTTTTTCTTCACCATCTCATATGGTGTCTTTCCATGCTTGTTAATGAGTGTTGCATTCTGAGTAAAATAAGCAGTCTGCACAGCTTCAGCCCAAAAATAGGTTGGTAGCTTTGCTTCATCAAGCATTGTTTGCGCAGTTTCAATAAGAGTTCTATTCTTTCTTTCAACAACTCCATTTTGTTGTGGAGTTCCAGGAGCAGAAAATTCGTGCTTGATTCCATGGTCTTTGCAGAACTCTTCCATGATCAAATTCTTGAACTCAGTGCCATTATCACTTCTTATGATTTTCACAGAATCTTTGACCAATTTATCCAGTTGCTTGACATGATCAATCAAGACAGATGCAGTTTCACTTTTTGTATGCAAGAAATACACCCATGTGTATCTGGTGAACTCATCCACTATGACCATAACATATTTCTTCTTTGTAATCGACATGACATTCACTGGACCAAATAGATCAACATGTAGTAGGTGATAAGGCTCAAGAATTGATGATTCAGTCTTGCTCTTGAATGAAGATTTTCTTTGTTTTGCCTTCTGACATGAATCACAAAGGCCATCAGGAGCAAATACTGACTTTGGCAGTCCTCTCACAAGATCTTTCTTGACCAGTTCATTTATATTGTTGAAATTTAAATGAGAGAGTTTCTTGTGCCAATTCCAGCTTTCTTCAATTGATGCTCTACTCAACAGACAGATTGCAGAATCATCAGTACTTATTGAAAGCTTGGCTTCATAAATGTTACCATGCCTATATCCTTTAAGAACAACTTTGCCTGTAGATTTGCTTACAACTTCACAGTGTTCTTCAAAGAAATCCACATGATAACCTCTGTCACAGATTTGACTAACACTGAGCAGACTATGTTTAAGTCCTGAGACCAGAGCTACTTCTTTAATGATGACATTTCCAAGATTGATATTGCCATATTCCAGTATTTTTCCAATGTTTCCATCTCCATAAGAAACACCTGGGACAGCTTTTTCCACAAAGTCTGATAGCAGGGCTTTATTTCCAGTCATATGTCCAGAACATCCACTATCCAGAACTAGGATGTTTTTCCTGTTGCCCTGCAATCACAAAGACCACTAATGATTAGTTTTAAGGATCCAGAATTTCTTGGATCCTTTGGCCTTATTAAGTTTGTTAACATTTACAGCGGATTTAGCATCAGAGTTTATGTTAACATTTTTCTTATTAGGATTTACACTATCAGACTTTGTATCAGTACTTACACTAGAAGGAACAATGCTAACTTTCTTTAAAAAAAGGTTTTATTTGATAATAATCATAGTACAAACTATGATATTCCTTACAAGTATAAATGGAATGCCATAAACTACCACAATGAAAACAAGGATTTTGTGGCCTATGTCTAACAGACTGACTCTTAACTCCTGACTCTGAAGGTAAGGAGTTTATGTTCTTATTCTTCCTGCAAAACGAAGCCAGATGGTTAGAACTTCCACAGTTATGACATGTTTTTCTAGGAGCATTAGGAACAGGCTTATAATCATTGCTTTTATTCACACCTTCCTTTCCATTCCTATTTTTCCTAGGTGACTTTACCTTGTTTAGATTCTTAACATCTTTCAGCTTATGCTTAAGCTGCTTCTTTGTCATTAAACCTACGTTAACTTCAGTTGGCTTTTCCTGTTTTAGTTTGTCAGAAGTTAATTCCTCTTTAACTTCTGATTTCTCAGTATCAGACTTTACAGCTACAAACTTAACAGGTTTTATCTTTGGCTTTTATTTAACAACTATAGGCTTAATATCTACAGTTCCTTTATCATTCTTGTCATCTCCATAACCTAAGCCCTCTTTCCAGTTTCCACTACTTAATAAATTCTGAGTTGTTCTGCCAGAGTTAGTCCAAGTCCTGATAATCTCTCTTTCCTTTTCTAACTCAGTTTTTAGAGATTCATTCATTTTAAGTACTTCATCCCTAACATAGAAGGCATCATCTCTATCTTTCTGAGTTTGATGAAACATGACTAACTCATTTTCTAAATAATCATTCCTCTTTTTACAAGCAAGATTTTCAGAAGTTAATCTTTCACATGTTAAAGTTTGATCTCTATAACTAATGAACATGGTTTTAAGATATCTTCTCAACTCATTAATATCATCAGTATGAAAGGCATAAGTAGTTTAAGGTACCTTTAACTCAGCAGCTTTAGAGCTGCTATCAACATTTTCCATCAAGGCATAGTTCACCTCACTTTCAGAATCTGAAGTGTCTGTCCAACTTTTCTTCTTTATGACAAGAGTCTTGCCTTTGTCACTCTTCACTTTCTTGCAATCAGGAGATATGTGGCCTTTCTCACCACAGTTGTATCATTTGACATTTGTGTAATCTCCTCTGTCAGACTTCCCTCATTTGCCTTCAGATTTTATGAAACTCTTCTTATCAGAACTTGCACCTTTCCTGGAAAATTTATTTCTTTTTCTAAACTTTCTGTATGCAATTCTTGTGATTCCTTTCACCATAAGAGCACACAGCTTCATCATCTCTTCATCAGCATCCATCTCAGGCAAGCTTTCAGTTTCTGAGTCATCATCACTATCGGAACTTGATGACTCGGTATCAGACTTTGTGATGAGCGCTTTTCCCTTGCCTTTCCTTGAGGTAGCTGCTTTGGGGGATTCTTTCTCAGCCTTAAGAGCAACTGTTCTTGACTTTCCTCCTTTCCTCTTGCTTCTTTGTTCCATCTCAAGTTCATGAGTCTTGAGCATCCCATAAATTTCATCAAGAGTTGTTTCTTCAAGATTATAGCTGTCTCTTATAATTGTGGCCTTTAAATCCCAACTTCCAGGAAGAGCTAACAGGAATTTAAGGTTTGAATCTTCAAGATCATACTCCATATCAACTAGTGACAAATCATTCAAGAGTTTGACGAATCTGTCATATAAATCAGTCAATGACTCATTAGGCTTTGAGTCAAAGTGTTCATACTCTTGAGTGAGTATAGTCTTCCTGTTCTTTTTAATTGAATCAGTTCCCTGGCACCTTGTCTCCAAGGCATCCCATATCTCCT
Organism: Apium graveolens; assembly: GCF_009905375.1. Classification (NCBI taxonomy): domain Eukaryota; kingdom Viridiplantae; phylum Streptophyta; class Magnoliopsida; order Apiales; family Apiaceae; genus Apium; species Apium graveolens. The sequence continues at coordinate 87,963,351 of NC_133647.1, forward strand.
TTGCAGTCTTGCAGTTAATTACCCAGTTTGACATTACATTATCAATGGCACTATGTAGCAAGTGTCGTACCTTAGCATCCTTAGAAATTGATGCGATATCTTCAACAGTGTAATCACTCTTCTCCTTTGGTACAGACTTTGCTGCTTCACCTGCAACTACAACAGCGAGTTTGGTTGGCTTGTGAGGACCTTCATTGATTCTATCAAGATATTCTGGATTTGTAGCTTCCAGAAACATAGTCATCCTCACTTTCCATATGGGGTATTCAGATGGTTTCAGTATGGGAACTCTGATAGCCTCATATCGACTATGGATTTGAGTCTTTGGAGGTTCTTCAGTTTTGGTGGGCTTGGTTGGAGTTTCTGCTTCAGACATGATTGTTTTTGGATCTTAAACTGTTTGTGTGTTAACAGATAGGCTCTGATACCACTTGTTAGGTCACACACACTGTAGAAGGGGGTTGAATACAGTGTATATCACAATTAAATCGAATTCAAAGAACACAAGTAACAGAAAACAAACTTTATTAAACTCTGTTACAATGTGGAACTGTCCTCTATCAGTGATGAACAAATTATCACGAGAGCTGCTAAGGTTACAATGAATAATATTCTCGATAATGATAACACTTATAGTGTAAACCCTATGTCTGTGTTTATATACTACACAGTTACAAGATAATCGCTAATTGATATGGAATATAATTCTGCTTCCTAAAATATATCAATCAGATATCTTTTCTTCCAAGTATTTTATTCTTCATAGAATTCCTTCTTCATGCATATCTCTTCTTGCGTTTGTCTTGATCTTCTTCCCTTTTAATCAGCCACCTTCCTTATCTGAAAGTCTCCTTAAGTCCTGATATTATCTCCTGATAAATATCTCCTGAACCTTAAGTACTTATAACTTAAGTTCTGTCTTCAGTATAAGTGCTGATTTCCAGTTAAGTACTGATTTGTCCTGTTTAAGTAAGATCTGAAAACTATACACAAATCATATTAGACATGACATTATCAAATATATCTAACAAGTCTTGATTTCCAGTTAAGTTCTGATACTAAGTCCTGAAACTAAACAAATCAGATTAGACATGACATCACAAATATATCTAACATATCTACTTCATCTCAAGCTCTAATACTAGATCTACTATAAAGAAGGTTCTCAAAGGAAAGAGAACAAAGATTCGAACTCGGAATTCGAATAAATACTTGATCTTCAAAAAGAAACATGTAAAGAAGAAGATCTATATATTACAAGTACTTAAATCTCTATAACTCCTCACGAGTGAGATTTCATAAATCTCTATAACTCCTCACGAGTGAGATTTTATATTTGACAAACCTCGCGAGTTGGCCAATTACTTGCACTTTATTTATCTCGATCTTGGCCAACATATTTTGTGAATATAGAAATAATTACGAAAGATATCGTATAATCCTCACTAACATCTTTAGTGTTCCGTGAGATTATAATTCGATCAATAGTAAGCTTCGTAATTTTGTCAAATATCAAAGACGGATTTAATCACACGAGTTGGCCAATTACTTGCACTTCAATTATTTGGATCTTGGCCAACGCATAGTTCGTGTATATAGTATCATTACGAAAAGTATCGTATAATCCCCACTAACATCTTTAGTGTTCCGTGATATTATAAATCGATAAATAGTTAACTTCGTAATCATCCGTCTAAACTTCAAAAGCACAAATCCAAAGCCAATTACTTGCACTTCTTTTATCTCGATCTTGGCTTATATAGAACCTATAAATTGTGCATGAAGTTAATGTATACTTTGGCTCTATAATTGTCAAAATATAAGTATACTAAAATCATTAAGCCTACGAGCTTAAAAAGGATAAGTTACAATTCCGAGATTGTAACTAAAGTATTCTTCGATTAATAAATACATAATCGAAAGAAGAAGAATACTAAAGAAGTCATAAGCTAAATTGCTTATATATAAAAGACTTCTTATATTACTCCGATAAACATATATTTTATAAATACGGAGTAATCGAAAGTATACTTGACATATTATTCTTTATCTCAAGTCAAGTATGCATAGATGATATTTAATAGTCTTATTTGAATATTATATTATCTTGTGGGCCAGTACCGTAACATACTAGTTCAACCCATCTTTTCTCTATACTTGTTATTTTATGAATTGTCTTATTAGTTTTGTAGTGAGGTGAAGTGACGTGATGTGTTTCTCGTTCTAAGACCCAAGTCCTATACGTAATAACGGGAAGTTAGTAGTATTTGCACCGTGAAGAAGAGAAAAAACCCAAGACTGGATCACTAAGATCCAAGACCGACAAAATCTAAGGAAGCCAAGTCTACACAAGGGTTCTGCATCAACTTTGAAGAAATAACGGGGAGTTATTGTCTAAGATAAGTTGTATAGGTATTACATATATTTTGAGGTGGTAACCCTTGTGTTACGCACCAAGACAAATATTTCTAAGGGTGTAAAGGCTTATCCACCTACTAAAGGAGCGAGCTTATTATAAGGGAAAATCCCGAGTCCGGGAGATGAGCTTGGGAACTGGACGTAGGGGTGAGCGAATCTATTAGAGGTTGCGCTATCGCGAACCAGGATAAAATCGCCGTGTGGTATTTTCTTTCCTTGCATTTTATTTACCGCACATATAAACTGTATAACTACTCGGTAAAATTTTAAAAAGGGATAAATTATTTTAAAACGCCATAATAATTTTTAAAATTGGTAATTAAGCTATTCAACCCCCCTTCTAGCTTAATATAGCCCTTTTACGGGACCTTACAAATGTATAATGTTTGAACTTGTATTTAAATTTATTTTGTTAAAATTAACTCCACAAATAATCCAATAATTATGTTTAAAGTAAAGTAAAATGTCTCACTATTAAACGACACCCACATATTAGATGTACGATAAAAAATACAAGTAATAATTTTATTTAGTGATATAAAGATATATTGTTAAATAAGTACACTCAGGTTCGATTTTCAATAAAAATATTTTTTTAATATAGTAAACACAACTGTAAATTTGTCATTTAACGAGAATAAAATATCTAAATAATTTTATAGCCATATTCGGCTATTTTATATAGAATAGATAAAAATTTATAATTATAACAAATTTTTAATGAATTAATAATTAATAAGCTTAAAAAGTAAAAACTTTTTATTATAATTAATGAAAGCACATTTATCTAACAACCAATCAAAGTCTAATTGTTTCCAATAAACGATCGTTAAACTTTTAATATTTTAATTTTAAAAATGAGATTGACTTACTGAGTTTACCTTATATACATTTTTTGAGCTTAAATTAGTTTCTCATACTCGAGGATATTATAGTAATTACTCAATATTATATATATATATATATTTGTATTTATCAAAATACCATTACTATTTTATGCTAAAATATACTTGCATCTGGAGATGCACAAAAGGCTTACTAGGTCGGGTTTTGACCGAACCCTAAGAAGGCAAGACTTGGACTGCGTTGGGCTTTTCAGGCTGTTAGATATGTTTGATGATGTCATGACTAATCTGATGTGTTTAGTTTCAGAACTTAATATCAGGACTTATCAGGACTTAGGTGGGAATCAGGATTTACCGAAGATAGGAAGATATCAGAACTTAAGGTATCAGAACTTGTAATATCAGAACTTAAGGAAGGATATGCTTCAGAAGTAAAGTGCGGCTAATTTCTAGGAGAGGATCTAGACTAAACAAAGGAAGATATGCTTTAGGAGTTGGACGACCAGAAGACTTGTAAAAAGATAATATCTGATTGATATATTTTAGGAAGAGATATATTTCATATCAATTAGAAGATATCTTGTAACTATGTACTATATAAACACAACTTAGGGTTTACACTATAAGTGTTATCATTCACGAGAATATTATTCATTGTAACCCTAGCAGCTCTTAGTGATATCATACATCACTGAGAGAGTAGATTAAACCTATTATAACAGAGTTTGATATATTGAATAAACTTGTTTTCTGTTACATACTTGTGTTTATAATCGAATTGATTGTAGATACTATATTCAACCCCCTTCTATAGTATCATTGAGGCCTAATAAATGGTATCAGAGCCAATCTGTTAAGCTTACAAACATTTAAGATCCAAATAAACAATCAATCATGTCTGATCAAGGAAGAATACCAGACCCTCAAGAACCTGCAAAGGTTCAACCCATTCAAAACACCAGTAGATATGAAACCATCAGGGCTCCTTTGTTCAGGGTGTCTGAGTACCCTGCATGGAGTGTGAAGATGGCCATGATTCTGAACCTACAGATCCTGAATATTTAGACAGAATTTATGATGGTCCACACAAGCCCACAAAGCTTTCTGTTGCAGTTGGGAATGAGCCACAGAGGATGATTCCCAAAGAAAAGAGAGAATTCACCACTAAAGACATCTCTTCACTAGGCAAGGATGCAAAAGTAAGACACTTTCTTTATAGTGCACTTGATAATGTTATGTCAAATAGGGTGATTGGATGCAAGACTGCACAAGAAATCTGGGATGCATTGGAAGTGAGATGTCAAGGAACCAATGCCATCAAAAAGAACAGGAAGACAATACTCACACAGGAGTATGAGCACTTTGACTCAAAATCTGATGAGTCACTAACTGAGACATATGATAGATTCACAAAGCTGTTGAATGATCTGTCACTAGTGAATAAGGAATATGATCCAGAAGATTCAAATCTGAAATTATTAGCTCTTCCTGAAAAGTGGGATTTGAAAGCAACTATAATAAGAGACAACTATGAACTTGCTGATATGTCTCTTGACGAAATCTATGAGATTCTCAAGACTCATGAACTTGAGATGGAGAAAAGAAAGAAGAGGCATGGAGGGAAGTCTAAGACAGTTGCTTTAAAGGCTGAAGAAAAGCCAATTGTCTCTAGGAAGGCAAAAGGAAAGGCTCTCATCATACAGTCTGATTCAGAGTCATCAGATTTTGATGATGATGATTCAGAACCTGAAAATTTAACTGAAGTGGATGTTGATACAGAGATGATGCAACTGTGTGCTCTTATGGTGAAGGGTATCAAAAAGATAGCCTACAAGAAATTCAGAAAGGGTAAGAAGTTTTCCAGGAAAGGTGGAAGTTCTGACAAGAAAGGTTTCAGAAAAACTGAAGGCAAAGGAGGAAAGTATGACAGAGGAGACAACTCAAATGTCAAAAGCTACAATTGTGGTGAAAGAGGCCACATCTCTCCTGATTGCAAGAAAGAAAAAGGTGATAAAGGCCAGGCACTTATCACAAAGAAGAAAAACTGGGCAGACACTTCAGAATCCGAAAAAGAGGTGAACTATGCCTTAATGGAAAATGCTGATAGCAGTTCTGATGCTGCAAAACTAGATGTACCTCTATCAGCTCTTGCTTTTGATACAGAAGATATTACTGAGTTGAGATTATTTCTGATAAAAAAATTATATTAGCTATAGAGATCAGAATTTAGAGAATGAAAGATTAAAATCTGAAAATCTAAAGTACAAAAACAGAAATAGCTATCTTGAAGAAGAGTTAGTCAAGATGAACACTATTCAGACAGAGAGAGATAATGTTGTGTATGTTAAAAATGAATTGCTTAAACAGAATGATTATCTAAAAACTGAATTAGAAAAAGAAAGAGAAATCATCAGGACTTGGACTAACTCAGGAAAAACAACTCAGAATATTCTAAGTAGTGGAAACTGGAAAGAGGGGTTAGGTTTTAAAGATGGTAAAAGTGAGAAAGGGACTTTGCCAATTAAGCCAAAGGTAAATCCTGTTAAATTTGTTGCAAAAACTGTTGTGTCTGATTCTGAAGAGATGAAACACTCTAAAACATAAGTCAAAGAAAAGTCAACTTCTGACAAATCAAAACAGGATAAACCAGCTTTGGTGAACATTGGCTTAATGACAAAGAAGCAGCTTAAGTATAAGCTGAAAGAGATTAAAAATTTGAACAAGGTAAAAGAAGCTAGGAAAAATAGGAATGGAAAGGAAGGTGTGAATAAAAGTAATAATTATATGCCTGTTCCTAATGCTCCTAGAAAGAAATGCTATAATTATGGAAACTCTAACTATCTTGCTACTTTTTGCAGGAAAAATAAAGATATAAACTCTTTACCTCCTAAATCAGGAGTTAAGAGTCAGTCTATTAGGTTTAAACCATAAAATCCTTGTTTTCATTATGGTAGTTTATGGCAATCTATTTATACTTGTAAGGAATATCATAGTTCGTACTATGATTATTATGAAATAAAACCTTTTTTAAAGAAAGTTAGTGTAATTCCTTCTAGTGTAAATTCTGATGCAAAGTATGATAAAAAGCATGTTAGCATAAACTCTGAAACTATATCTGCTGCAAATGCTAACAAACTTAACAAGGCCAAAGGATCCAAGCAAGTCTGGGTCCTTAAAACTAACCAATAGTGGTCTTTGTGATTGCAGAGTAACAGGAAAAACATCCTGGTTTTGGACAGTGGATGTTCAGGACATATGACTGTAAATAAAGCCCTGCTATCAGACTTTATGGAGAAAGCTGGCCCTGGAGTTTCTTATGGAGATGGCAACATGGGAAAGACTCTGGGATATGGCAATATCAATCTTGGGAATGTCATAATTGAAACAGTAGCTCTTGTCTCAGGACTTAAACATAATCTGCTAAGTGTGAGTCAAATTTGTGACTGAGGTTATCATGTGGATTTTTTTGAAGAACACTGTGATGTTGTAAGTAATTCTACAGGCAAAGTGGTTCTGAAAGGTTACAGACATGGTAACATATATGAAGCCAGACTTTCAACAAATTCTGATGGTTCTGCAATCTGTCTGTTAAGCAGAGCATCAATTAAAGAAAGCTGGAATTGGCACAAGAGACTCTCCCATTTAAATTTCAACAACATAAATGAGGTAGTAATGAAAGATCTTGTGAGAGGACTGCCAAAATCAATATTTGCTCCTGATGGTCTTTGTGACTCATGTCAAAAGGCAAAACAAAGAAAATCTTCATTCAAGAGCAAAATTGAATCCTCAATTCTTGAGCCTTATCACTTACTGCATGTTGATCTATTTGGTCCTGTAAATGTCATGTCTATTGCAAAGAAGAAATATGCTATGGTTATAGTGGATGAGTTCACAAGATACACTTGGGTGTATTTCTTGCACAAGAAGACAAGAAGAATGAAACTACATCTACTCTAACTGAACATGTCAGACAGCTGGATAAGTTAGTCAAATATTCTGTTAAAATTATAAGAAGTGATAATGGCACTGAGTTTAAGAATTCAATCATGGAAGAGTTCTGCAAAGAGCAAGGAATAAAGCAGGAATTTTCTGCACCTGGAACTCCACAGCAGAATGGAGTTGTAGAAAGAAAGAACAGGAAACTTATTGAAGCTGCACGAACTATGCTTGTTGAAGCAAAGCTACCAACCTTTTTTTGGGTTGAAGCTGTGCAGACTGCTTGTTTTACACAGAATGCAACACTCATAAACAAGCATGGAAAAACACCATATGAGGTGGTGAAGAAAAAAAAGCCAAATCTGAAATACTTTCATGTATTTGGATGCAAGTGTTTTGTTCTTAAGACTCATCCTGAACAGCTGTTAAAATTTGATCTAAAAGCTGATAAAGGAATTTTTGTTGGATATCCACTTTCCACAAAAGCCTTCAGAGTGTACAATTTAAGAACAAGGGTTGTTATGGAATCTATCAATGTATCTTTTGATGATAAAAAGATTACTGGACTTGAAGATTTCAATGATCATGATCAGCTGAGATTTGAAAATGAAGATGTAAATTCTGATTCTGTAAATGATGATGACCTAAATCCTGATCCAGTAAGTTCTGACAGGTTAAATTCTGATGTCATTGAAACTGTGGTAACCGCTCCAAAGGAAAATGCACCTTTTCAGGGGGAGCAAGCTGATGATCATACCATATCTCAAGACTCTCAAGAAGCATCAGAACCAGTCACTGGCTCTTCAAGTTCTGATTCATCAAGTTCTGATGAGCCAAATTCTGACAATTCTGGAAACTCTAATTCTTCAATTCCTGAAGAATCCAACTCAAATTCTGGAATCTCAGAGAGCATAACTTCAGGGGGAGCATCAGAAAATGCTGATGGAGACATCATGGATCATTGGGGGGGGGATCCAGTTCTAGAGATCAACTTCCATCTGCAAGGAAGTGGACTAAATCACATACACCTGACTTAATAATTGGAGATCCTAAAGCAAGTGTCAGATTTAGAACAGCAACAACAAATGAATGTCTCTATCATTCCTTTCTATCTCAGAATGAACCAAAAAAAGTGGAAGAAGCTCTTCAAGATGCTGATTGGGTGCAAGCAATGTAGGAAGAGTTAAATGAATTTGAAAGAAATAAAGTCTGGACCCTAATGCCAAGACCAAAGAACAGGTCCATTGTTGGTACAAAATGGGGGTTCAGAAACAAAACTGACAATGATGGCATAATAACAAGGAATAAAGCAAGGCTGGTTGCTAAAGTTACTCTCAACAGGAGGGTGTTGATTATGATGAAACATATGCTCCAGTTGCTAGATTGGAAGCCATAAGAATCTTTTTGGCTTATGTTGCTCATAAGAAATTTAAAAATTTTCAAATGGATGTAAAGAGTTCATTTCTCAATGGATAATTAGAGGAAGAGGTATATTTGAACGACCTCCAGGATTTGTAGATCCAAAATTTCCTAATCATGTCTACAGACTTGATAAAACACTCTATGGCCTAAAGCAAGATCCAAGAGCATGGTATGAAACTCTAGCATAATTTCTTCTGGAAAGTGGAATTACCAAAGGAACAATTGATAAAACTCTGTTCTATATCAACCATGGCAAGGACTTACTTTTAGTCCAAATTTATGTTGATGATATCATTTTTGGTTCTACAAATGCCAAACTCTGTGAAAAGTTTTCAAAGCTAATTCAGTCAAGATATGAAATGAGTATGATGGGAGAAGTTAGCTATTTTATGGGACTTCAAGTCAAGCAAACTGAAGAAGGTACTTTCATAAATCAATCCAAGTACACCAGAAATTTACTCAAGAAATTTGGAATGCAAGACAGTTCTACTGCATCAACTCCCATGGCCACTGCCACCAAGTTAGATAAAGATACTGGAGCATCAATAGATATTACTAACTACAGAGGTATGATTGGCTCTTTACTCTATTTAACTGCAAGTAGACCTGATATCATGTATGTTACCTGTCTTTGTGCAAGATTTCAGGCTGATCCAAGAGAACCTCATCTAATAGCTGTGAAAAGAATTTTCAAGTTCCTCAAGGGTACAGCTGATCTAGGATTGTGGTATCCTAGGGAATCAGATTTTAAGCTAATAGGTTTCTCATATGCAGATTTTACAGGATGCAAAATAGACAGGAAAAGCACTAGTGGTGTTTCTTGGTTTAGCAAGAAACAAAAATCAATTTCCACATCAACTGCAGAAGCATAATATATTGTTGCATGAAGCTATTGTGCACAGATTCTTTGGATGAAGAATCAGTTACTGGACTATGGGTTAGAATTTTCTAAAATACTTATTTACTGTGATAATCAAAGTGCTATTGCTATGACAGGAAATCCAGTTCAACACTCAATGACAAAGCATATCAACATTAGGTATCATTTCATAAGGGAACATGTGATGGAAGGTACAGTGGAATTGCATTTCATTCTAACAGATCAATAACTAACAGATATCTTTACCAAACCACTATGTGAAGCTATTTTTACAAGACTGGTAAATGAACTTGGAATGGTTTCAGGTTCTTTCTCAAAATTTGTTTAGTTTTTGTTCTCATACATCAGAATTTATGATCAGTGTTTACAGATTTTCTTATCTTAATGTAATCTGTGCTTAAAATTGTAACATATTAAACACTATTTATTATCTGATGTGATTCTATAAACTCTGAAAGTGTTTTGAATGTTCTGTGACTATTCAATCCAATGAGGATTATTGTGTTAGATGCTGACTTAGTAGTCTTTAACAAACTATGTATCCCATGTTTGAATTAGTTATTTATGTGGAAATCAATAACACAAGCAAATTCTGATTTTGATCTTAATCAAATTTACTTCCTGTATCTTATTACTAAGTCACAAACTAGATTATTGCTTCTTATATGTCACATTCTGATGTCAGTAAATCTTAAAGATGAACTACATGCTTGATAAGCCTCACTTATCTGAAGAAAATAAAAAAATTGAAATCAGGTATTCATTTGAGATCAGGAGTAATTTATGTGAAAGGAAAGATCCAAGTACATTGCCGGTATTATGTAATATGCATTAGAAAAGCAAATTAATTTTTCTTGGTGACTTTTCATATTTTCTGATTACTGAAGAAATATTCTGATAACAGCATAAATTCTGATGGCAGTTGTAACTCATTTACACTTAGAAGCCCTTGTCAAAAGAATTTCAAAAGATGCATAAAATAAGCACAAACAGTTGATGTGGATTCTTGCATAACTTTATTATATAGTAGACTTCACAATTCAAGACAGATTTTAAGCATTTTTCTTAGTTATGCCTTCTTTCTAAGATATACTGAAGTTTATCAGACTTTAGTCTTTATCTGATCATTTGCACATCCACACATTATCACTCCATATGAATGATGAAAATTACTATGGTGATTAAGTTGTTTCTGATAAACAGTTAAGTATTATTTGCATAAATTCTGAGGACAAGTTCTGATTATATTCTAATGATTAAACTCTGAAAAAACTAGTCAGTATTTGTGTGAAGAAACACGGAAACAGTCATTCACCTTTTTTAGTACAGAAGCCATGTTCAGATGACCGTTAAATTCTGATAATAGTCAAGTTCTGATGCAAATCATGATGCTTACGTGGCATTATTTATTTACTTGACTTATTTTTGATATTTACTGTAACGGTCATATTTTCAGAAAATACTTAAGTAAGATAAAAACATTTCTAATCTTTTGGTTAATGGGAAACGTGTTTGTTTTGACAACTGCATGTGCACAATTATTACTACACGTTTACCGTGCCCACTAATAATGTTTTGACTGATTACATGCTGTTAGGTGTCAAAAGTTTGGTTCAGCTTCAGAAATTAGCCGTTGTAATAAGTGGAGCGTATATATATGAGAGATAAAATATTTTGCAATCTTTTACCTACTTTCTCACTCTTTTCTCATCTCTCTTATTCTCTTACACTCTTACTATTTTCTGACGCTACTTTCTTACAGGCATTTTATCAAACACTTTCTACACACACATTATTTCACTTAATTTCTCACATAAATGGCACCAAAGGACGTTATCTTTAATGGAGCCAAGTTAGTCCCCAACAATTATATGGCTATTCTCAGCAAGGAAGATGCCCCTTCAGATCTTTACTTCATTCAAGATTTTCTTGCTCACAGTGAGATTGGGTATGCTTTAACCCAACCACAAGCACTCTCAGGAACACAAATACTGGAGTTTTGGAGGAATGGAGTCTATGATGATGGTGGTGAAGATGGGTCTCCAAGCATCATTTTCACAACTGGGGAAGATGAGCACCTAGTTAACCTGTCTACTGTTCGACAAGCTCTGCATTTGTGTTAGGTCCCAATTTGTTTGTAGAAGGGGGGGTTGAATACAAACAGCACCGAATAATCGAATTAAATGCGGAATAAAAAATGTGAAACAAAATTCAAGTTAAATAAAAATATTATTAAACTTGAAAGGTGTTACAACAACTGTATCGATTACAAGGTATTAATCTCAAATCAATTATCACAAATCTAGAATAAATTCGACATGAACTTTTTCTATTTTTGCAATAATTAGAATCAAATGCTAAACGCGATTTGAGATTAAGTTCTAGGGATTTTGATCCGCTAGATTGTTGAACAAGAACAAGAGAATGATTTCTAGTTGATTGGATTTAACTTTACAAGCTAGAAATTTGATCTTTGAATTAGCAGATAAGATGAAATATTTGGCTGCTTTTTTTTCTCTGTATGTTCTTGACTTCTTTTCTCTGGATGGATATTTTTTAACTGCTGCTTGTCTGCTTCTTTTTAATCCACAGAATAGAATTGAACTGGCAAGACAATCCTAAGCTCAGCAAGACAATCGGTAGGACAATGGATTGAACTAGCAAGACAATCTGAATGAACTAGCATGACAATCAGAATGAACTAGCAAGACAATCCTCCTCCTAGTGTAACTTTCGGTGAGACTATTGAAAATGGCCTAGCATGACAATCGGTATGACAATCCTGATTGTCATGCTAGTTCATTTTCAATTGTCTTGCTGAATTTAAATGAATTTTAATCCAATTTAAATTCTGAAAATTCCTAAAATTAATTCAGAATTAATTAATCAATTAATTCAATTAATAAATAAATTATTCTTCGCAGATATAATTTATTTTCTTAATTAAATTAGATGACTTAATTAATTAATAGAGAATTAATTCTAGTCTTCAACAGCACCCATCCTTCTGCAGATCTTCTGAAAATCACTGAAAATTATGAATCAATTCCACCACTTCAACGTTGACACTCGATGTACTGTCTGGTTCATGAGTGACTAACTTCCGTGACGTTTCTTCATGTCTTGACTTTGATACTCTGATTTTCTTCAGATTAAATCCTTGTAATAAATGATACCCTGACGAGATCTCTGTCACTTGATTAAATCCACGATCTTGATTTATATCACTGAGGCATGATCAAATTCTTGAACTTCTTCCAGTGAATTAACTCCTCAAGTCTGTAGATGAACCTTGTTTCTGAATCCTTTGACAGATATTACTTTGCGAGATCTCTTTGACGGTCGATCCACTATTTACTTATTACATTCTTATTTGAGTTGAGTTGAATCCTCGAATATACAAATAGGCTATGACATATGACTTACAATCTCCCCCTATTTGTTTGTTAGACAATAACACACAAATACCTAGAGGATAACTCAACTAACAAATAAGAAAAAGATATAAACAGAAATGCAAAGTAAATAGTAGAAAAGTTCTGGACTAGATTTAACATTTTCCAGATTCCAAGTAGATGTTCCTCTAGATTGAACATATCTTCAAGTAGTTCCATCTTCATTTGTACAACCACATTTCCTGTTGAGAAGCCCATATCTCTTGCTTCTCCCCCTATGAGAATCAACTGATTAAAGAAGATCACCTTCGTTTTACCACCTCTCCCGTACAATAGGATCCGCAGATAAAAACCAATGGTACTCCCCTAACTGCTTCTTCCCTTACTAGGAAATCACCTTGTGTTTACCACCTCTCCCGTACAATAGGATCCGTAGTTAGAAACAACAATGGTGTGGTGTAGTGTACATGTAGGATCTTTTTCTTACTCCTGCTATTTCTCCCCCTTAGTTGAGGAATCCTCCAAACTATTACTTAAGCTTTTATCTCCCCCTTAAAGAAGGAATGTATGCCGTCGTCAGAAGGAGTTCTCATATTTCACTTGGTTGGAAAAGAAATAACAAGTAGTTTCACTTTCTTCCTCACTGTGAGTGTGTGATCCTGTTTAGTGTACCTCACATGTGTTTCACTCTTCTCTCCACTCGTGTTTACACTCATTCTCACAAGTGTATCACTCTTCTCTCATAGCTCCATAATCCAGCTGTACCTGCAAGGAAAATCACCTTAGCCATCCTTAAGGAGGTCACAGGTGGTGCAATGGGAGTTCACAAATCCCCATCCTTGTTAAACTCGTCAGATGAATCTGAGTCATAATTTACAAGTTGCTAGTTTCCCTTTTAGGGTTCCAGATTTGAATTCTGGGAAGGTAAACAATGATCCAACGAATTTAGCATAAAGATCAAAGTTCCCTTCTAATGTCTGTGAAGACATTTCCTTGTGACTCATCAGGTAATATCTGAATCATTGTCAACAAGTTGCCGATCTGCACCTATGTCAGATCCACTATCCGCAGATGCATCCAGGGGATTTAAGCCTGGGGAGGTAGACACTGACCACTGACATATGGCTTTTGGATCAGTATCCTCTTCTAACACCTGTAAAGGCAATTGGTCCATTAACGAACCTTGAACAATCGAATCTGACCTTAAAATGGTCGAAACTCTTGTTTCCGTCAACTCATCCTTTGTGTGTGTAACCTTTCCTTGTGCATCAAGAATTGTTTATGTTTGAAGTGGTGACACTACATCGGATACCTTGGCCGACAGGCAAAATTCAATAGACTCACCCTGTTGAGAGAATGAATCTAGTAACTGTTTTTGTGCCTTTTCAGCCATTACATCTTTTTGAGAAGATGTATGGGGGCTAGCAGTTGTCTCGGTTTAAATACTACTCATCTATGTAGGAGACAGAGCTACTGGGTTGACTACAGAACCTTCCTTATGTGGTGCACTAAGGCACTATCTCCCTCACGCTCATTCATACTACATTTAGTGGTAAGAGAGTGTTGGTTGGTTCTGTTTTGGTGTTTGTCTTTACAGTCTGGGATAGACGTTGTGGGTTTTCAACCTCATGACTGTTAATGAAAGAAAGCCATTGGAGACTGAATCTGTAACACAGAATATATGGTAATAGAGAGAAAATGATTTACAATAGTGATTTCAAAAGATTTTACATGACATAAGAAATCACTAATGTAGAAAGAAGTTTGATTTTGTTTTTCAATATGAATGAGTTTTTGATAAAACATTGATCACTTAGGGTAAAGTCTAAGTAATTCTCATTCATGTCAAAAGCTTACAAATATCTGCAACATAATGTTAACAAGATATCATTGACCGATACTTGTCAAGTACTTTAGATACTAATTGTTATGTTGTATAACCAATATACCACTGCACATATAAAACAATATGATTGTGCTTAGTGATAAGATAGTTATTAATATGACGACTCTACTTATTCATATAAAATTATAACTTCTGTTAGAGTGTCATACCATGTCCTTGACGATTGCTTGAGCAGTATACTAGTTCATACTAACCTGAAGTGAGATTGTGAAGAAGAGATTGCATAGTCCAATAGATCTGCAGCTGTAAAGTCCATGAACTGTGGTGCACTGACTTCCTCTTTTAACTCACCAATCAGGAGTACACTTGTACACATCTTACTAGAGTACAATTCCAAGTGTAATGTGCAGCAGGTGCTTGATATGTCGTAATATTCTCAAGTCTCGTCACTGGTGCTATATGTTAGATACTGCTTCCTGATAATAACCTAGCACAATATACAAAATTACAATGATAACATTCCCAGCTTGCAAACAGCCATATCCCTCAGATAAACCTTTGCTGTTATCTCCAAAGGTAACCAGGGGGCCAGCTTTCTCAATCCACATTTGATAGCAGGGCTCTATCTCCGGTCATATGTCTTGATGATCCACTGTCAAGAATCCACACTACCGGTTACACCTGTTTAATGCCCTGCACTACAAATGGATTAGACCTTCTTCGGAACCCAAACTTGGTTGGGCCCGGCATACTTGTAGAACTGTCCTTTGTCAGGCAAAACAACATTTTTAATTTTAATTGTCTCAACTTTCTCAATGACTGAACATTTGACCTTGTAAACAGCCTTAACAAATTTCTGTTTAAGCTTAGGCACAAATGTCTCCTTTCTAGCCTTAGAAGGACTGGCAGTCTTAGACCTATCATGCTTCTTGTTATTCACATGCTGACGAGGAGTAGTCTTATCATTAGACACATGCTTACCATTAAAATAAGCATACATCATATTAAAAGCACAAGACATACAATTAGCAACACCACATGCTTTATGAGAGTGATTAACAGCAGGTAATTTATGCATGGTAGACATGGCATTATTGTTATCCAACTCATGTGTGTCTGAGTTAGTCTCAGTTGCTTTCACAACTTTGACTGGAACTTTCGACTCACTTGACTTGGAAACAATCTTCTCATAAGCATGATCCTCAGCACGTATTTCTTCTTGAATAACAGAAGAGGTCGCATCAAATGGTTCAGCAATTGATGCTTTATAGAGGGGTTCATCAACACCCTTAAGCACATGTGGTACTTCCCTCCCTTTAGCACAGACATGAGGAGGGGAGTTTATGCCTAATTCTCCAATAGCAGCATTGTAATCATAACCTATTCTAGATGTTTGATTAACAGCTTGCTTACTGTAGAACTCTTTAGCCTTCGAACAAGAATTGAAGTAGGCTCTAACCTTAGTCTCAAGACCGGTGATCTTGTCTTTGAGAATAGTTTCGAGTTTTCTATAACAATCAACTCTATTCTCTAGAAAAGATATCTGTTCTTTTAATTTGTCTTGATTAATGTGCACAAGTCTTAATCCATTGACCTCTTTCTCAAGGTCTGTGATCTGTAAACTTAACAGTTCATTATCACGACGTGCACAATCTAAGTTACCTCTTAGATGGTAAACCATTTCAGCATCAGAAAGTTTTACCTCTATTCTTGACGATGAAGCTTTTCCATCAATAGCCATAAGAGCAAGATTTCCTTCATCTTCATCTTCACTGTCAGTATCATCCCAGCTTCTTCCCTTTGCCAGATAAGCACTTTCAGAGTTCTTTCTTACTTGCTTTGGCTTCCTACATTCTGTGGCAAAGTGTCCCAACTCATTGCAGTTATAGCATCTAATGGTGCTCCGATCAACCATCCCTGTTTTGTATCCACCACTGCTGGTGTTAGAGGATGAAGATCCACCTTTCTGGAATTTGTTGTAGTTGGACTTGTACTTAAGCTTGGGATTCCTCTTGAATCTGACATGGGAGAATCTCTTGACAATTTGGGCCATTGATTCATCTTCCAATTGCTCCAGCTCTTCCAAGGAATAAAAATCATCACTTGATTGATTTGTAGTAGGAGGATCATATTCTGCTACTAACTCATTTTCCTCACCCTTGGAAAACTGTACCATTCTTTCTAACTGTTGAGATTGTTGTTGTTGTTGACCTTCAGCTACAAGTGCAGTAGATGTGCTGACCATTCTATCCTTCCCGTAGACTTCCTTCTGTTGAATCTGCTCCAACTCATAGGTTTTTAACACTCCATAGAGCCTGTCCAAAGAAATCTCACTCAGATCTCTAGCTTCTCTAATGGCAGTGATTCTATGTTCAAGATGAGCTGGCAGTGTTAAAAGGAACTTTTTGTTGACCTCCCTGATTGAATAATACTTTCCATTGATGTTCAGGTTGTTGATCAACGCATTGTACCTCTCAAACACTTCAGTAATTCCTTCTCCTGGATTTGATTTGAAATGTTCATATTCAGAGGTTAGGATTTCCAACTTGTTCTCCCTAACTTCCTCTGTGCCTTCATTAATCACCTCAATAGTTTCCCACATGTGTTTGGAATTTTTACAGTTCATCACATGTCTGTTCATCAAGGGATCAAGGGAATCAATTAATATTAATTGAAGGCTGGCATCCAAGGAGGCTTCTTCCTTCTCAGCAGGAGTAAAATCTTCAGGCTCTTTTGGATAGGTTCTAGCTTCAGTAGTCACCACACCATCTATTATTACCTCCGGTTCAATAACCATCGGAGTTTTTATACCCTTCTTTAACAAGTTTGAATATTTGGGATTTGCAACTTGTAAAAATAATAGCATCTTCTTCTTCCACATGATATAATTCTCTTTATCAAATTATGGAATTTTAACGGTTCCAACTTTATGTGAAGTCATTATGAATTTTTGAATAAATAAAAATTCAAGGAGTTGAAAAATCACAAAAGTCTAGGATCTTGATTTGTTCGTTAATCAGAAGGCTCTGATACCAATTGTTAGGTCCCAATTTGTTTGTAGAAGGGGGGGTTGAATACAAACAGCACCGAATAATCGAATTAAATGCGGAATAAAAAATGTGAAACAAAATTCAAGTTAAATAAAAATATTATTAAACTTGAAAGGTGTTACAACAACTGTATCGATTACAAGGTATTAATCTCAAATCAATTATCACAAATCTAGAATAAATTCGACATGAACTTTTTCTATTTTTGCAATAATTAGAATCAAATGCTAAACGCGATTTGAGATTAAGTTCTAGGGATTTTGATCCGCTAGATTGTTGAACAAGAACAAGAGAATGATTTCTAGTTGATTGGATTTAACTTTACAAGCTAGAAATTTGATCTTTGAATTAGCAGATAAGATGAAATATTTGGCTGCTTTTTTTTCTCTGTATGTTCTTGACTTCTTTTCTCTGGATGGATATTTTTTAACTGCTGCTTGTCTGCTTCTTTTTAATCAACAGAATAGAATTGAACTGGCAAGACAATCCTAAGCTCAGCAAGACAATCGGTAGGACAATGGATTGAACTAGCAAGACAATCTGAATGAACTAGCATGACAATCAGAATGAACTAGCAAGACAATCCTCCTCCTAGTGTAACTTTCGGTGAGACTATTGAAAATGGCCTAGCATGACAATCGGTATGACAATCCTGATTGTCATGCTAGTTCATTTTCAATTGTCTTGCTGAATTTAAATGAATTTTAATCCAATTTAAATTCTGAAAATTCCTAAAATTAATTCAGAATTAATTAATCAATTAATTCAATTAATAAATAAATTATTCTTCGCAGATATAATTTATTTTCTTAATTAAATTAGATGACTTAATTAATTAATAGAGAATTAATTCTAGTCTTCAACAGCACCCATCCTTCTGCAGATCTTCTGAAAATCACTGAAAATTATGAATCAATTCCACCATTTCAACGTTGACACTCGATGTACTGTCTGGTTCATGAGTGACTAACTTCCGTGACGTTTCTTCATGTCTTGACTTTGATACTCTGATTTTCTTCAGATTAAATCCTTGTAATAAATGATACCCTGACGAGATCTCTGTCACTTGATTAAATCCACGATCTTGATTTATATCACTGAGGCATGATCAAATTCTTGAACTTCTTCCAGTGAATTAACTCCTCAAGTCTGTAGATGAACCTTGTTTCTGAATCCTTTGACAGATATTACTTTGCGAGATCTCTTTGACGGTCGATCCACTATTTACTTATTACATTCTTATTTGAGTTGAGTTGAATCCTCGAATATACAAATAGGCTATGACATATGACTTACAATTTGCCAGAAAATTGTACTTTCAATGCTCAGATTTGGGATCCACTTCTACAGAGCATGATGGCCAATCTTGGCTATGAGAAAAGTCTGTCCAAGCTGGGAAAGCTAAAGAGGCCCTACATCAGAAGGGAGTGGAACTTCTTTTTCGATTGCATCACCAGAGCCTTTGCCAACAAATGCTCAAATTTTGATGCTATTCCAATTCTGAGTCAGCAAATAGGGTATGCACTTCTTAATCAAACTCATTTTGATTATGCTACTGCTATTTTGGGTTTTATTGGGGATAGGATAAAAGAGGACCCAAATACTGTTTATTTTGCTAGGTTCTATAAGCTTATTTAAAGTTTTTGTTGTTCTGTTAAGCCCCAAGTCTTTAGTGACTTGATTCAACCTTTTCAACTTTATAAAAGGGCCTTCACAGACTTGTTATCTGCTGATAATAAGAAAGACATACTAAGACCTCTTCAAATTCCTCTATCTGTAAAACAGTTCTTAGTAAACTCTGACCCCAACACATCCACACCCAAATTTCCTGAAGTTGCACCCTCTCAACCACCACAATCTACTTCTGGTGTCTCTCAGCAGATACCAGTTGTCAATACTTTCAAATACAAAACCAAACCAACCTCTGGTACTTCTCAAAAGGTGCTAGTTGTAAAATCTGCTACAACATCCAGACCCAAATCTTCAAGAGCAAAATCTGTTCCTCAATCTCCACCAAGGAGAAAGAGAAGGCTAATTCTAAGAGATGAATCAGATGAGGAAGAACAGGTCCAGGTTCCTGCATCAGAATCTATGACAATAGAAGCTGAAGAGGTAACTCCTCAGAAACCGAATGAAGCTGAGGGTTCTGGAATTTTGAAAAGGAAAAGACCTTCAAGTTCTGATACAGATAATGTCACTCCTCCATCTAGAAAATTAAGGTGAGAGCAGGTGTGCATTTTGCACAAACTCAATCTGAGGATACTGAAGACGCTGAGGAAGGGGATCAGGAATCTCTGATCTCATCAGAACCTATTGTGATTGAAGCCTTTCCAGCAGCTGAGGAAGTTCTGATAAAGGAATATGAAATTCCTGAAGACCACATATCATAACCTGTACAAGAATCTGTGACTTCTCCACCTCACTCTCCAATCAAAGCTACAGATGATGTTGAAGAACAAGAGACAAGTCGTGAAATAGATATTCATAATTTGAATATACCTTCTGTTCTCTATCTGGAAGCTCCACCAGCAAAATAACCAACATCTCCCGTTTCACCAATTCTACAAGCTGAGATACCA
This sequence comes from Apium graveolens, assembly GCF_009905375.1. NCBI lineage: Eukaryota > Viridiplantae > Streptophyta > Magnoliopsida > Apiales > Apiaceae > Apium > Apium graveolens. The sequence goes on from NC_133647.1 coordinate 87,983,722, forward strand.
TCAACTCCAATTCTGGATATAGATACTGAAGATCAGAATTTAGATACTTCAGACTCTCCTACAGCCACACACACCTTGGTGTTATCTGAAGATGAGGAGATTCTAACAGGTTCTGGAGAGTCAGCTCCAGTAAATACTTCATTGCCTACAGGAAATGAGGCTTTGTTTCAGTTTGAGGAAGAAAACCTTCAGAGGGGCTGAGTGGATGCACAAATGGAATGATACTAATTTTATTCCTAGCCCACATGTTATGTCAGAGCATATTTCAAAAGCTGATGAGTTGCTGACAAGTTCTGACTTCAAGCACCAACTAAAAGTGACAGCTCTCAGTACTAGATGTGACGACTAAGAATTTTGTGACGTAATTAAAGTCAATAAAGTATGCTTTATGTGATGTGATTATAATTATATGACTAAGTGCTGATTAATTGTCTTTTCTGTATATTAGAATATAGGAGCGTAAATAAAAACGTTCCAATTTAAAGAGTCGGCTTAGAAGTTAAGCTGTAGTGTCGGGCCGTCAGGTAGAACGGAACCCGTCCTAATAAGGAATTAAATAATATAGCATGTGAATTATGTGTGATTGAATGAAATGAATGTGTAAATAAAGTATTTCGTCCAAAGTGACGTGTCAATTGATAATGATAATGAGAAGCGTAATCTAAACGCTGAGCGTCGGGCCATCAAGTTGAACGTGACCCGGTACGCGTAGAAAAGGATAAAAGATTAAAGAGGGATAAATTCTATGATCAGACCAGAGTCGTTATGTGATTGTATACGTGTGATTGCTTGACTGTGTGCATGACTATGTGCTCTATGACATTTTTAGGGATTATGTGATTTAAATAAAGGTTTAATTAACCTCAGTGCATTTTTATAAAATCATTCGAGTAAGATAAAAACATGGGATTTGTTCTGATATCTTCTTAGTAGTCCCAGAGACTTTTTAAAAATGATGAGTGGATTTATTTGATGGTTTTTGCATTTTTAAATTGATTTTATGTGGAAAATGTTATTATTAAAGCAAGCTTGCGAAATTCATATAAAATCAACCGTCCGCTCAAAATCTTATTATGAGTAATGGTTAAAAAGCTAATTTCGAGATCTACCTATTAAAATTGTCATTTTCAATAATTCTCGACTTTCCGAGAGAGATATATTTTATATTTAATTCTTGTTTCATTTGAGTAAAAATGAAGGAACAAATAAGAATAAAAGGGGAATTAGTACTGTACTAAAATGCCCTTGATTTTGATTGAGTATAAAACTCATTCTCTCCCCCCTTTTATTTCTTTTTCCCGAGCACATCAATCTCTCTTCTCTCTTTCTTTCTCTCTCTCTCTCTCTCTCTCTCTCTCTCTCTCTCTCTCTCTCTCTCTCTCTCTCTCTCTCTCTCTCTCTCTCTCTCTCTCTCTCTCTCTCTCTCTCTCTCTCTCTCTCTCTCGGTTCTTCTCCTTTTTCCTTGGTAAACCACTTGTTTCTTTGATAACTCTCACTAATCCTTCTCAAAATCTCTTGTTAAACATACATAAGTGGTTATTGGAGTGTGCATGTGTGAATATCTTGTTGCATGCAAGCTCGATATGTGTGTGTTCATGCTTGATGTGTGTGTACATGTGTGTATATGGTCTAATATGTGCTTAAGGAGGCGATTTTATGATTGAAAAATGATTTTCAAAGCCAAGTGAGTCTTGCATGTGCCTTGTGTGTACATAAATAGGAGGTTTCAAGGTTGGAAACCCCGAAATGGGGCACCACCGAGAAACCACCGCCACCGGTGATGAACTCCGGTGAACCGGTGGTGAGTTGTGATGTGAAAAACTGAACTCTAATACCATAAAATTTGATTTTGATGTTTGCATGCTTGGATCGTTGAAATTTCAAAAAGGGTTTTGGATTTCTAAAAGTTAAATTGATAAGTGTTTATTAGAAATAAGTGATGAATTGATTATGGGCTGATTTGTGATTGAAGGATTAAGAGAAATCTTTTGCATGTGTTGTTTTCTTGAAAAACCCGAATGGTTTTGATCCTTGGAGTGATTAATTTGATTTTTTTTCTTGTTGAATAAAATAATTATGGATTGTTGTTAGAAGGGTTAATGGATTAAAAGAAGTAAAATTGTTATTGCATGCTAAGTTTTGGTCCGAGATTTGTACTAATGAAAAGGGAGTTAAAATTTTGTAACTTGATTCTTTGTTAATTAGCTAGTCTCGAGATTTGCATGTTGATTTACAAGCGGAATTAGTGATGCATGTTAAATTATAGCCTTGCATTTAAATGTCGAGTTAAAAATAAGCTAAAAAGGATGAGTGTTGGAATAATCTCAAGTTTTTAAGCAAATCTAATGTTTGCATGTCAATGTTCGACCTTTGAATTATGTTTTGTGAATATAGCCGAATGGAATGTAGGAATAAAAGGAATTGATTTGATGCCAAGTCAATGCATGAGTAATTCTAGAGATTATGTGATTTATATATTTATTTGGGTTTGAATTTTGATGTTAAAAGAGAAGATAATGATTCTTTTTAAAGATTTTTGATTATGTTATATGTTTATGTGAGCTAAGGTGGAGATTGATTTTGATAACCATAAGTGATAGTTATGGTCGTAAAGGTTTAGTTGTGAATAAATCATGTACTCTTAAGAATTATATTAGTGTGATTTGAGAAATAGCTAAGGTTAAGCAAGTACTTTCGATTGTTAAGTATATAAAGATATAAAGGTTACGGGAAAGAAATGTGTTATGTGTATAAGCTATAATCGTATACTCGAGTCAAAGATATAATCGAGATATCGTAATTGAGTGATCGTTCCGGGAACGACAGTTGAGAAACTGATTAAGGTTTTGGTTTTGATTGTAGATTCGGAGCGTGAGGGCATTCAGGCTAGGAAAGGAAATGATATACTAGGTGGCAGTAGTTCAACCTTCAGGAAAGCAAATTCAGGCAAGTAACTCTGATTACTTGTGTAAATGGTTATAAAGAGAATGTTGTTCATACCATGTAGAGTATTGAACTGTTTAATTATGAAACCCTGATATTGATTTGAGATACCCTGCCTTTGTTCTTGATAAACAGTTATTGATAAGCTTAATGATTCAACCCTTTGATAATCTGTTCTTTCTGTTCAAGTTATATTATGCCATGGATTATATTGAACCCTCTGATTATCCTTGTTAACCCTGTTTAATGATACCCAGTTTTCCTGATCACCCCATCGATCCCTAAACAGATGTTGATCCTTCTAACTTAAGTGCCTTGTTATCCTTGATACAAAATCCTTATGAATTGTTCCTTGTTTATCTCTGAATCACTCCCTGAACTTTATTTCCTCTAAATCTGACTTAAGAATGAGTTTCGACTTGAAAGAGTCCGAATGATTTCAAATTCTTGGTAATGATAAAATGAATTTTAGAAAACCTAATTGTTTTTCCAACTCAAGGTTTTCCAAATGAATTTCTGATGGATTGGATTGGGACGTAAGAGGCTAGTGGGACTAGTCCAGTCATGGTAAGAGGCTAGCGGGGCTAGTCCAACGTAAGGCTAAAATTATGCCAATTGGTACCTTAAAGACCGGAATGGAGGTCGTTACGGGCTGATCACCCGTATTATAATGAAATGGAAAGAGGAAATGATCCAACTAAGGGTTCTAAATGATTATTTAAAAAGGGAACTGAAACTATCTGTTCAGTATAATTTATTCATGAAAATGAAAATGGTTTATATTGTTTTGAAAAGAGTTGATTATATCTATGTGAAGCTTAAAGCTCGAGAACCCTGATTCTTGAATTTGTTGATCATATGATTGATTCCATATATTGAAATACTGTTGCTTTCCTTTTTTGAAATATCTATTCTGATCCTTTAATGATTTGTGATGAATGTTGGCTTTCGTCCTGCATTGAGCCTTGTTCCTTGAAAGCCCCACATTATTCTTCAAAACCTTTCCTTAACCCAAAAGCTGGAAATCTGCCACCTAGATCAAATAAAGTAGAATGCCCTGAGATTGATAAAGCATATTGTGAATTGATATTGTAGAACTGCTGTATAGTTACTTGCTGAGTTTTATACTCATTTGTTTTATTTTAATCAAACCATGGCAGTTAAGCAAGAAGATGGCCAGGCTTAGGCGCACTGCTCGTAAGAGCGTACCTGGTGGTCCCTACCGTGTTGAGGGCTTCCGGTTACCAGAGCAGGTAGTGGTATTTGTGAGTGAGCTCATGCCTAGAAAGAAATGTTTAAAGATACAGTGGGTTATCTGTCGGTTCCCAGCCGGAATCGATATTTTTTATTTAGTAATATTTTGGGTTTGTAAGTTATATTTTATGATTGGTAGTTGTAATCTTGTCTCATACTTTATCATGTTGATCCTATTAGTAGTTAATCGGGGTTTATGCATATTTTATTACTAGATTAGAGGTGTTTGAGTCCTCATTTCCTAACCCCGAGATTGAGGGCATCACAAGTTGGTATCAGAGCTACAGGATTTAGTCCCTGAGACAAGTTAGGATTTAAAAGGGGTATTTTGGGAATATATCTATATCGCGAGAGAGTTCGACTCATATAGAGTTGAGTTAGACTATTAGGTATAGTCTAAGGAAAGTGTTTATTAGTGAAGTGGAAACTAGAGTTAGGGTATGAGTTAGCTGGAAGCTTTATTTAACCCTAACATTGTTTCTTGGTTGTTGTTTTGTGTTTTCTCTCAGGATCCTAGTAGTGGTAGTGACTCAGACTCAGAGATTAGTTTGACTGGTACCCCTGTGGACCCCATTCCACCCTCTCTAGAGGAGCCTGTGCATGTTAGTTCAGACCTAGAGGAGGACTCTTCTGAGAGTAGTGAGATCCCTATGCAGATTTCACCCTTGAGGCCAGATTCAGAGACCCCTGCCCCTGAGCCAGAGTCCGAGATGCCTAAGACTGTTCCTGTCAGTGTTGGTGGCAAGTTATCCCAGGATCGAGACTTTGTGTACTCCCGCATTCTGAGTTGGGAGCTTTGGTGGATTGGCTAGCCAGGGAGTCTAGGCAGAGTGCTTCAGTAGTGATGGAGGAGTGGAGAGCTAGGATTCAGTTGGTGGAGCAGGTTGCTAGGAGGAGATTGGATGAGGGACCATCCACTAGTGATACTGATGTTGAAGCCCGGAGGCTGCATAAGATCATTCGCTGGATGTTGGTTGTGTTGATGGAGATTCTAGATGATTAGAAGGGACTATTGGTTGAGCCTGTAGATTGTTGTTTTTCAGCGCCAGTAGGCTTTGGGATGCTTGCTCAGATGCCGGGATCCCTTTTTCATTTATTTTGTTGTATTTCAGATCGGTATCGTAGTAGTAGTTGTTGGAAGTTAGGGGTAGATAGGGGGATATTTTCCAGTTTTTCTTCTGTTTAACCCTGCTATATTATTGTACCTTATTTCAGAACCTGTGATAGCCAGAACTATCTTTATGTACCCTTTGTTTAAATAAATCCATTATCTTGCTTTCCATTGTGCACCCTAATTATCTCATAAACTGTTCTCAATACCATGTTTTAATACAACCATGTTTTCATATAACCATGTTTAAAGCTCATAAAACCCTATTCTGTGCCATGATAAAACAACACTGATATGAGAATTATGTAGTAATAGGATTGCATGTGCAAATTGGGTAAAACTTAAAACCCACAAAAGAGATTCTATAGAAACTGTTGTTATATATATGCCATGCCATCGTATTGCTAAATAATTGCTCAATCAGGTTTGTAAGAAATGGCCAACTCACCAGATCATCAAGAAGAAGAAATTCCCACCCAAGACCCAGAAGTAAACCCAGAAACCACCATGATGAGCAGACTTGCTCAACTTTTGCAACAACCTGTGGCCCCTAAAGTTGGAAACTTTAAGCACTTTCAATCTATTCATCCCCCAGAGTTCTTAGGTTTGCCAGACCCGATTAAAGCGCAGTCGTGGTTGAGAGAAATGGAAAAAGCTTTTGAGTTAGCAGAAGTTAAGGACGATAAGAATGCTCAGTATGCAAGTTACTACCTGAAAGATGAAGCAAGTTTCTGGTGGGAGTCTTCAAAGGCGTTGTTGGAAGGCAAAGACTTAACATGGGAGAAGTTCACTGAGATGTTTCTGGAAAAGTATTTGCCAAGCTACATGCAAGATCAGTTGGAGATGAAATTTCTGGATCTTAGATAAGAGGATATGTCAGTAGCGGAATAGGAAGTGAAGTTTTCGGAATTGTCTAGATTCGTACCTGAGTACATGAATACAGAGGCGAATAAGGCTAATAGGTTCCAATAGGGACTTAAGCCGTGGATTATGAGTCAAATAGCAATGTTGGAGATCAAGAATTATGTTGCTTTGGTTCAAAAAGCAATGATAGTGGAAGGTGAGCGAGAAGCTGCAAGAAGAGAAAACGAAGGAAGAAAAAGGAAGTTTGAAAGCTCTGAGCAAGAGCAAGGAAGCTCAAAGTTTAGAGGAAGGTTTGGAAAGAATGGTGGGGGTCAGAACCAAAAGTTCCAGAAGTTTAAACCCGGCAACGGAACTCAGAAGAACCGCTTCCAGAAAACTGGACAACCGGGGAAGGATAGCAGACCCCAGATTCAAGAATGTAGGAATTGTGGAAAGAGACACCCGGGAAGGTGTAATAAGCTGGATATAACGTGTTTTAAGTGCAACCAGAAGGGGCATTACTCTTCAGAATGCCCAAGTGGAGCGAGGAAGCCTGATTTGGCTTGTTTCAAGTATGGTAAAGTGGGCATATGGCCAGGAATTGCAAGGAGCCTGTTCAGAAGGCTAATGTTCTTAGAATTGCTGGACCGCCATCTCTCCCAACACCATCAGCTCAACCTAGAGCTAGGACCTTTAACATGATGATGAAAGATGCGGTGCAAGATGTGGACGTGGTAGCAGGTATGCTTGTTATTAATTCAGTAGAAGTAAAAGTTTTGATGGATTCTGGAGCAACTAGATCTTTTATCTCTGAAAGTATTCTTGTTAAGTTAAATTGTGTTGCGTACCCTCTAGAGCCTAATATGATTATAGAGGTAGCAAATCAAGAAAAAGTTATTGCTAAAAGGATTTGTCCTGATTGTGATGTGACTATAGAAGGTCGGTACTTTTCAATTGACTTAATTCCCTTTAAGTTAGGAGAATTTGAGGTCATACTAGGAATGGATTGGTTGTCAAACCATGAAGCGCAAATAGAATGTAAAGGTAAGAAGGTGAAATTAAAAACCAAGGATGGTGAAGAAGTGATATTCAAAGGAAAGAGGCAAGAGAAGAAATTTCTAACGGCAATTGAGGCAAGAAGATTAATACGTCAAGGATGCGAAGTTTATTTGGCTCATGTCGTGGACGTGGAGAAAGAATCTGTGAAGATCGAGGATATTCCGGTAGTAAGAGATTTTCCGGATGTGTTTCCCGATGAATTGTCTGGACTACCTCCAGACAGAGAAATCGAGTTTACGATTGATTTGGCCCCTGGAACAGAACCAGTGTCAAAATCTCCCTATTGCATGGCGCTGGTCGAGATGAAGGAATTGGCAGCTCAGTTGCAAGAATTGTTGGACAAAGGAGTGATCCGACCGAGTGTATCCCCGTGGGGCGCACCGGTGTTATTTGTAAAGAAAAAGGATGGAAGTATGAGGTTGTGCATAGATTTCCACGAACTGAATAAGTTGACGATCAAGAATAAATACCCTCTACCGCGGATCGATGACTTGTTTGACCAGTTAAAAGGAGCTTTGTGTTTCTCCAAGATTGATTTAAGATATGGGTATCATTAGTTAAAGATCAAAGCGGAAGATATACCCAAGACAGCATTCCGAACGAGATACGGACACTATGAGTTTTTGGTAATGGCATTTGGCTTGACGAATGCGCTAGCTGCATTTATGGATCTTATGAACAGAGTGTTCAAGCAGTATTTGGATAAGTTCGTTATTGTGTTTATCGACGATATACTGATTTACTACAAGACGGAAGAAGATCATAAGGAACATTTGAGGATTTCCTTGGAAATTCTGCGAAAAGAGAAGCTGTATGCTAAGTTTTCAAAGTGCGAATTTTGGCTAAAAAAGTGCAATTTCTTGGTCATGTAGTTAATAGAGAAGGAATCAAAGTGGACCCAGCCAAGATAGAAGCTGTAATGAATTGGGAAAGACCCAAGACTCCTACGGAAGTCAGAAGTTTTCTGGGATTAGCCGGATATTATAGGAGATTTGTACAAGATTTTTCTAAGATTGTTGTTCCGTTAACAAAATTGACGAGAAAGAACGAGAAGTTTGTTTGGACATAAAGGTGCAAGGAAAGTTTTTAAGAGTTAAAGAGGAGGTTGGTAACAGCCCCAGTGTTGGTATTACCAGATGATAAAAGGGAATTTGTGATATTCAGTGATGCTTCATATAAAGGATTTGGATGCGTGTTAATGCAACACGGGAAGGTAATAGCATACGCGTCAAGGCAACTCAAGCCGCACGAGCAAAAGTATCCAACGCATGATTTGGAATTGGCAGCAATTATGTTTGCCCTTAAGATTTGGAGGCATTATTTGTACGGGGAAAAGTGCGAGATTTATACGGATCATAAAAGTTTAAAGTATATCTTTACTCAGAAAGAATTGAATATGCGACAAAGAAGGTGGTTGGAATTAATCAAAGATTATGATTGTGCGAAAAACTATCATCCTGGAAAGGCAAATGTGGTAGCTGATGCTTTAAGTCGAAAAGAAAGGTTGAATATGTTAACGTCATCAGAAGGATTGATCAAGGACTTTGAAAAAATGGAAATAGAGGTGCAGACTCTAGAATGTGGAAGTGAAGCTATATATGCAATATTGTTTCAACCCGAGATTTTGGAAAAGATTCGATGCTGTCAAGAGCAAGTGATGAATCGCGAAAGGGATAAGTTGACGGGAGAAGAAATTAAAGCTCAAAAAGATGGGTAAGGAATATACCGTGTTAACTCACGTATTTGGATACCTAATGTCGTGGAACTAAAGCATGAGATTTTGCAAGAAGCGCATAACTCCAGATTTTCAATTCACCCTGGAAGTACGAAGATGTACCAGGATCTAAAAGAAAGTTATTGGTGGCCAAACATGAAAAAGGAAATTGCAGAATGGATAAGTAAATGTTACACATGCCAAAGAGTCAAAGCAGAACATCGAAGGCCAAGCGGATTGCTTCAGCCACTGGATATACCCGAATGGAAATGGCAGCTTATAGCGATGGATTTCGTGGTAGGATTACCTAAAACCAAGTCAAATCATGATGCAATTTGGGTGGTAATCGATCAGTTGATGAAGTCAGCACATTTCTTGCCGATAAATGAAAGGCTTTCGTTGGAAAAGTTGGTCAAATTGTATTTGGATGAGATCGTGATGTGTCATGGAGTTCCTGTGTCTATCGTGTCCGATAGACACCCAAGGTTTAACTCGAGATTTTGGCGACAATTCCATGATCATTTGGGAACTAAGTTGAAAATGAGTACGGCATACCATCCGCAGACAGACTGACAAAGTGAAAGGACAATTCAGACAATTGAAGATATGTTGCGAACCTGTGCAATAGATTTTAAAGGAAATTGGGACGATCATTTGCCCTTAATTGAGTTTTCCTACAACAACAGTTATCACGCGAGTATTGGCATGCCGCCTTATGAAGCGTTGTATGGAAGAAAGTGTAGGTCCCCTACCTATTGGGACGAAGTTGGTGAGCGCAAATTAATTGGCCCAGAACTATTTCAACAAATGAAGGAAAAGGTCGAAATGATTCGAAAAAGGTTAATTACAGCTCAAGATTGCCAAGCAAAGTACGCAAATCAAGAATGGAAAGATGTGCAATTCGAATCTGGAGACAAAGTCTTATTAAAGATATCTCCTTGGAAAGGTTTAACCCGATTCGGAAAGAAAGGAAAGTTGAGTCCTAGGTATATAGGACCATTTGAAGTATTGCGTCAAGTTGGGAAAGTGGCATATGAATTGGCGCTACCTCCGCAAATGCAACATCTGCACAATGTATTTCATGTATCTCTTCTAAAGAAGTATAATGCTGATGCGAGCCATGTGATCGAATTAGAACCAGTGGAAATCCAACCAGATTTGTCCTATGTGGAACAGCCAGTACGAATTTTGGATCAAAAAGAAAGGACGCTTAAAAATAAAGTTGTACCTCTAGTTAGAGTGTTGTGGAGAAATCCATTACTCGAAGAATCAAATTGGGAATTAGAAAGCGAAATGAAAGAAAAGTATCCCCATCTATTTGCTTAGATTAGATTCTGGGGACAGAATCCTTTTAAGGAGGGTAGATTGTGATGACTGAGAATTTTGCGACGTAATTAAAGTCAATAAAGTATGCTTTATGTGATGTGATTATAATTATATGACTAAGTGCTGATTAATTGTCTTTTCTGTATATTAGAATATAGGAGCGTAAATAAAAACGTTCCAATTTAAAGAGTCAGCTTAGAAGTTAAGCTGTGGTGTCGGGCCGTCAGGTAGAACGAAACCCGTCCTAATAAGGAATTAAATAATATAGCATGTGAATTATGTGTGATTGAATGAAATGAATGTGTAAATAAAGTATTTCGTCCTAAGTGACGTGTCGATTGATAATGATAATGAGAAGCGTAATCAAAACGCTGAGCGTCGGGCCGTCAGGTTGAACGTGACCCGGTACGCGTAGAAAAGGATAAAAGATTAAAGAGGGATAAATTCTATGATCAGACCGGAGTTGTTATGTGATTGTATATGTGTGATTGTTTGATTGTGTGCATGACTATGTGTTCTATGACATTCTTAGGGATTATGTGATTTAAATAAAGGTTTAATTAACCTCCACGCATTTTTATAAAATCATTCGAGTAAGATAAAAACATGGGATTTGTTATGATATCTTCTTAGTAGTCCCAGAAACTTTTTAAAAATGATGAGTTGATTTATTTGATGGTCTTTGTATTTTTAAATTGATTTTATGTGGAAAACGTTATTATTAAAGCAAGCTTGCGAAATTCATATAAAATCAACCGTCCGCTCAAAATCTTATTATGAGTAATGGTTAAAAAGCTAATTTTGAGATCTACGTATTAAAATTGTCATTTTCAATAATTCTTGACTTTTCGAGAGAGATATATTTTATATTTAATTCTTGTTTCATTCGAGTAAAAAGGAAGGAACAAATTAGAATAAAAGGGGAATTAGTAATGTACTAAAATGCCCTTGATTTTGATTGAGTATAAAACTCATTCTCTCCCCCTTTTCTTTCTTTTTCCCGAGCACATCAATCTCTCTTCTCTCTTTCTTTCTCACACACTCTCTCTCTCTCGACAATTCTCTCTCTCTCTCTCTCTCTCTCGGTTCTTCTTCTTTTCTCTTGGTAAACCAATTGTTTCTTTGATAACTCTCACTAATCCTTCTCAAAATCTCTTGTTAAACATACATAAGTGGTTATTGGAGTGTGCATGTGTGAATATCTTGTTGCATGCAAGCTCGATGTGTGTGTGTGTGTTCATACTTGATGCGTTTGTACGTGTGTGTATATGGTCTAATATGTGCTTAAGGAGGTGATTTTATGATTGAAAAATGATTTTCAAAGCCAAGTGAGTCTTGCATGTGCCTTGTGTGTACATAAATCGGAGGTTTCAAGGTTGGAAACCCCGAAATGGGGCACCACCGAGAAACCACCGCCACCGGTGATGAACTCCGGTGAACCGGTGGTGAGTTGTGATGTGAAAAACTGAACTCTAATACCATAAAATTTGATTTTGATGTTTGCATGCTTGGATCGTTGAAATTTCAAAAAGGGTTTTGGATTTCTAAAAGTTAAATTGATAAGTGTTTATTAGAAATCAGTGATGAATTGATTATGGGTTGATTTGTGATTGAAGGATTAAGGGAAATCTTTTGTATGTGTTGTTTTCTTGAAAAACCCGAATGGTTTTGATCCTTGGAGTGATTAATTTGATTTTTTTTCTTGTTGAATAAAATAATTAGGGATTGTTGTTAGAAGGGTTAATAGATTAAAAGGAGTGAAATTATTGTTGCATGCTAAGTTTTGGTCCGAGATTTGTACTTATGAAAACTGAGTTAAAATTTTGTAACTTGATTCTTTGTTAATTAGCTAGTCTCGAGATTTGCATGTTGATTTACAAGAGGAATTAGTGATGCATGTTAAATTGTAGCCTTGCATGTAAATGTCGAGTTAAAAATAAGCTAAAAAGTATGAGTGTTGGAATAATCTCAAGTTTTTAAGCAAATCTAATGCTTGCATGTCAATGTTCGACCTTTGAATTGTGTTTTGTGAATATAGCCGAATGGAATGTAGGAATAAAAGGAATTGATTTGATGCCAAGTCAATGCATGAGTAATTCTAGAGATTATGTGATTTATATGTTTATTTGGGTTCGAATTTTGATGTTAAAAGAGAAGAGAATGATTCTTTTTAAAGATTTTTGATTATGTTATATGTTTATGTGAGCTAAGGTGGAGATTGATTTTGATAACCATAAGTGATAGTTATGGTCGTAAAGGTTTAGTTGTGAATAAATCATGTACTCGTAAGAATTATATTAGTGTGATTTGAGAAATAGCTAAGGTTAAGCAAGTACTTTCGATTGTTAAGTATATAAAGATATAAAGGTTACGAGAAAGGAATGTGTTATGTGTTATGTGCTTATGTGTATAAGCTATAATCGTATACTCGAGTCAAAGATATAATCGAGATATCATAATTAAGTGATCGTTCCGGGAACGAGAGTTGAGAAACTGATTAAGGTTTTGGTTTTGATTATAGATTCGGAGCGTGAGGGCATTCAGGCTAGGAAAGGAAAGGATATACTAGGTGGCAGTAGTTCAACCTTCGGGAAAGCAAATTCAGGCAAGTAACTCTGATTACTTGTGTAAATGGTTATAAAGAGAATGTTGTTCATACCATGTAGAGTATTGAACTGTTTAATTATGAAACCCTGATTTTGATTTGAGATACCCTGCCTTTGTTCTTGATAAACAATTATTGATAAGCTTAATGATTCAACCCTTTGATAATCTGTTCTTTCTGTTCAAGTTATCTACTATGCCATGGATTATATTGAACCCTCTGATTATCCTTGTTAACCCTGTTTAATGATACCCTATTTTCCTGATCACCCCATCGATCCCTAAACAGATGTTGATCCTTCTAACCTAAGTGCCTTGTTATCCTCGATACAAAATCCTTATGAATTGTTCCTTGTTTATCTTTGAATCACTCCCTGAACTTTGTTTCCTCTAAATCTGACTTAAGAATGAGTTTCGACTTGAAAGAGTCCGAATGATTTCAAATTCTTGGTAATGATAAAATGAATTTTAAAAAACCTAATTGTTTTTCCAACTCAAGGTTTTCCAAATGAATTCCTGATGGATTGGATTGGGACGTAAGAGGCTAGTGGGACTAGTTCAGTCATGGTAAGAGGCTAGCGAGGCTAGTCCAACTTAAGGCTAAAATTATGCCGATTGGTACCTTAAAGACCGGAATGGAGGTCGGTACGGGCTGATCACCCGTATTATAATGAAAGGGAAAGAGGAAATGATCCAACCAAGGGTTCTATATGATTATTTAAAAAGGGAACTGAAACTATCTGTTCAGTAAAATTTATTCATAAAAATGAAAATGGTTTATATTGTTTTGAAAAAAGTTGATTATGTCTATGTGAAGCTTAAAGCTCGAGAACCCTGATTCTTGAATTTGTTGATCATATGATTGATTCCATATATTGAAATACTGTTGCTTTCCTCTTTTGAAAGATCTATTCTGATCCTTTAATGATTTGTGATGAATGTCGGCTTTCGTCCTGCATTAAGCCTTGTTCCTTGAAAGCCCCACATTATTCTTCAAAACCTTTCCTTAAACCAAAAGCTGGAAATCTGCCACCTAGATCAAATAAAGTAGAATGCCCTGAGATTGGTAAAGCATATTGTGAATTGTTATTGTATAACTGCTGTATAGTTACTTGCTGAGTTTTATACTCATTTATTTTGTTTTAATCAAACCATGGCAGTTAAGCAAGAAGATGGCCGGGCTTAGGCGCACTGCTCGTAAGAGCATACCTGGTGGTCCCTACCGTGTTGAGGGCTTCCGGTTTCCAGAGCAGGTAGTGGTATTTGTGAGTGAGCTCGCGCCTAGAAGGAAATGTTTAAAGATACAGTGGGTATCTGTCGGTTCCCAGCCGGAATCGATATTGTTTATTTAGTAATATTTTGGGTTTGTAAGTTATATTTTATGATTGGTAGTTGTAATCTTGTCTCATACTTTATCCTGTTGATCCTGTTAGTAGTTAATCGGGGTTTATGCATATTTAATTACTAGATTAGAGGTGTGTGAGTCCTCATTTCCTAACCCCGAGATTGAGGGCGTCACACTAGAACTCTACAAGGACAACACTCCATGACTCATGCAAAGGTTAATAAACTTCAAGAGACAGGTGATAAACTGGAAATGATGCAAAAGCTAGACAAGAAGAGGTTTATCAGACTTATTCATGAAAAAGTAGAGGCTATTGAGCTTGTTCAAGTCCAGCAGCAGGCCCAACTGGATGAGGTATTACAAAATCAGGCTGCTCAACAGACTCAGTTAAATGAGATCCAATCTTCAATGGAACTTTTTCTTTCACTAATCCTGACAGATGATGCCAAAAAAGGGGAGAAGGTAGTTAAGTCCAAATGCTCACCAATCAAGACACTGAAGAAAAAGGATGATCATGGTGATGACCAGGGAAACTCTGATAAGAGTAGAGGTCACAGTCAAGGAGAGTAATTGAGCAGGATTCCTTCTCAACAGACAGGTTCTCATCAGAGATTGTCTGGTTCTACTCAAAGGAGGGATAAGGAAGGAAAGAAGCCTACAAATCAGGATGTTCCTTTGTTGATCACAAATTATGATGATCAAGTTCTGACAACTACTTCTGATGTAATGATTCAAGATGGAAGCCAAGATTCACAGAAGTTTTTGTAGACTCTGAAATTCAAGGGAAAGAAAGCAACATTCTTTTACAAGGATCCCAAAATTCAAACTATTGATGAAGAACTGGCCAATAGACTATTCCTTAAGGATAATCCAGGAGTGGATTTAGAGGAATTAATAGAAGAAGAAGCTAAATTTGCTACTGAGAAGAGCAAACCAAAGTCAAAAGCTTCTGATGCTAAAAATCCACCAAGGCCAAAAGAAAAGGGGATTGTGATAAAAGAAAGATCTTCCATAGAGATTCCTAGATCAAGGACTAGATCTCAAACTACTACCGATCCCAAAGACAAGGGAAAAGGAAAAGTTGGGGAGACAGTCAAGAAGCAGAAAATGAAGATTCCTCAAATTCTGATGGATCCTGTGTGCAAGATGGTTCAAGTATTTGATGATGCTGCTGCAGAAGATGAAACTGTTGAAACTCTGAAAAGAAGAAAGATGACAGAAGAATCTAAGACAACCTCTGACATAGCTCAAGTTGTTCAGAGTGAAGAAGTTCAGAACTTGATTAATCCTGAAGAAATTTCAGAACAACAAGCTACAACAGAATCTGCAAATCCTGAACAAGTCATCAAGACATCAACCGCTGACAGAGCTCAAGTTGATTTGGGCAAGATGACAATTGCTGATAAGAAGAAACTCCTATGGAAAAATGTTAAACCATCAGATCCTAAGAAAAGTCAACTGCAATCTGATTTCATGACTGTTGGAGTGAATGCCAGAGAAGCAAGAGATAGATCTGGGTTAGGATCAAGCCAAGCCAAGAAGAAAACAGGAGTTGAAGTAACTATCAAATATCCATTTTTATTAACTTACAAACCACTTGAGGAAGTTACACAGAAATACCTTGACAAGGTTATATCTGCTCAAGTGGTAATGGATACTCATGATAAGAGTAAAGTCAAGGAAAAGCTGATTCTATTTCTTAAAGAGGGAAGAACATACAGAATGTCAGAATCAGATGTGCTGAACAAATCTCTTAAAGAACTTCAATTTTTTATTATCTTTAGGAGATAAAGTCTGAGGTTACCAGAAGATGGTCAAATTTCATAATGAAGACCATAAGGGATAAAGCCAGAATCTCTGGATCAAGGGTTGTAGAATTTATTCCAAAGATAGTTGACGATGATGGAAGAGAAATTCCAATAAAGAAGAATTCTGTTATGATAAAAGTTATTCTGAAAGAGAAATGTCTGTGCTATAATGAAGACTCCTCTCATCCAAGGGTAATCAGACTTGGTGATGGATTGGAAAGAAATCACATTTCAGCACTTATGACTGCCATCTACCAGATTGGAAGTCAAGATGAAGAACTGCAGCAAGTCAAAGCTAAATTAGCTCAAGTCCTGAGAAATGCAGAAGATAAGCTGATATCAAACTTTGTCAAGAATCATTTTGGATTCAGATTGATTCAGTAAGATTGGTAAAAGCTGCAAGGACTGTAAGTTGTAGTTAGTTGTCTAAATAAACTCTCATTGCATTTGTACTTAAATGTTTTTGACATCATCAGGTTTATAACTTGTACATTTTTCATAATATACAAGTTGGGGGAGATTGTTAGATATGTTTGATAATGTCATGACTAATCTGATGTGTTTAGTTTCAGAACTTAATATCAGGACTTATCAGGACTTACCTGGGAACCAGGATTTACTGAAGACAGGATGATATCAGAACTTAAGGTATCAGAACTTGTAATATCAGAACTTAAGAAAGGATATGCTTCAGAAGTAAAGTGCGGCTGATTTCTAGGAGAGGATCTGGACTAAACAAAGGAAGATATGCTTTAGGAGTTGGACGACCAAAAGACTTGTAAAAAGATAATATCTGATTGATATATTTTAGGAAGAGATATATTTAATAACAATTAGAAGATATCTTGTAACTGTGTACTATATAAACACAGCTTAGGGTTTACACTATAAGTGTTATCATTCACGAGAATATTATTCATTGTAACCCTAACAGCTCTTAGTGATATCATACATCACTGAGAGAGTAGATTAAACCTATTGTAACATAGTTTGATATATTGAATAAACTTATTTTCTGATACATACTTGTATTTATAATCGAATTAATTGTAGATACTATATTCAACCCCCTTCTATAGTATCATTGAGGCCTAATGCAGGCTTTGACTTTGATCGGGTCGGACCTTCCGAGAAATATCAGAACCCGTTTAGGCCCTCGATGCGGGCCTTGTCCGGCCTTTTTCGTGTCGGATCAGATTAGCCTGAGTCAGATTTTCAGATCCGGACTTTTTGTGCATCTTTACTTTCACGTAAAAAAAGTTGAGATAATCTTTGTAACATTTTTCTCTTAAAAATGTAAATAAAATATGCATAAAATATTATGTCAGCAACAATTATAGTTTTAAGTTAAAGTTTTTTATTATTTTTTATTTCTCCTTTCCTAATTATATCTGTGGTAATGATTTATTATAAGTAATTTTTAAATTCAATAATTAAAATAATATTTTTAAATATATGCTTATAATATATTATGGAGGTTATAACATCAAAAAAAGTAATTATATTTTGGGCTCAACACAAAGTATTGAAGTTCATATATTTTTCTAGCATACCCATTCCTCAAATATAAAAGTTTTAAAATTTCGAGTTTATTAATATAATAAATTTGGAAAACATATACTATATGTTATTGAAAACTTCTCCCTTCATCCCAAATTAGTTCTCTAGTTTGACTTTTGCCCGTAATTTACTGTGTCTTAACCACATTTCCGTTGATTATTTATCAATTTTTTTTTTGTAAATAAAAGTTCAAGATAAATTTTTTGTTCATAAAAAGAAAATTTAAAAAAATAATGAAAGGAGGTATACAGTCAAAACACCTTAAAAATACGTTAAAAGTGGTTAAACTGCACAATTAATTTGGGATGGAGGGAGTAATAACTAACACTTGAAAAGAAAATTAAAACAGGGAAAGAGATGAGCCTTGCCAAATGTAAATCCCTATTTCACATTACATCTATTTAAGAGTATAAAATGTGAAGGATATTTCAAGTTGAAATTACATAAGCATCCCTCCCACTTCTAAGTATTTACATTCAAATGCCACTACTTTGTCTGTTTTTAGTATAATACATGTACAATATACTTATATCTATGTATATGTAACACCCCAAAATCTTGGGTCGGGGATCCGGGTTGTCACGAGTTCCATTTCCCTCAATAACACTTAATCTTAATAAACAACCAACTACTACGTACTATGACCCTACAATACACACACACACCACAAGTTATAGTCTCAGAGATGAATACCAAAAATAACACAAGTCATTTTATTCCACAATTATAAGTCATTACACCTCAAAAGGGTTTCTGAATAAATTTACATATTCTTTGCCATTATTACAATTCATAATATATATAAGTCTGGTACATCAATAGTTGAAAACCTAGCCTATTGGTAGTTCATATCTCGGCTACAGCGGCATCAATGCCTACAGGAAACTGCGGAACGTTTCCTATCCGCTCGCGAATTGGGAGCTTGGTCATGTTCATCTTGTCTATCTGTTGTTGTGTGATGAAAGAAGAAAGCAAGGGTGAGCAACAACGCCACCGAAATAATATGTATAATAATTAACAATATATGAGCATCTTCATAGTACTCATGAAAGTCTTGGTCAAGAAGAAATGAACCAAGTTTGATATCTTAATGCGATGAAGTCGAAAAATATTCAGTATATATACACATATATACTTTTCAAAATCTTTGAAATCCTCTGACATGTATAATATACACAGAGTTCCGGTTTATAACTGTATGAAAATATCATTGTAAGGTGATCTCATATATCTAACCTTGTCTCAACGTTTTTCTGAAAATCTTTGTCATGCATAAGATAATCATTAACTAGATATAAGTTGAAAAGATGAAGTTACGAGATACTGCAATATACTTATATATTTTTCAAATACTACTTGAACTACCACCGTTCAAGGTATAAATAGTTCATCCCACAGATGAAGTTACAAGACAAAACTTGTATAGAATCAATTTCTGAAATATCATCAAAATGAAATGAAGTTACGAGATACTTCATTTGATGAAAACATCATTTTGAAAACTCGAACCTGCCAACACTCGACAATCGTCCAACCGTAGCCTTTCTATCGAAGTGCTCTGGGTAGTGTTGTAGAAATATCCAACTGGATGATGAACTCATTAAGGGAGTTTGCCGCGCCGGGAAGACCACTCACGATGATCATTCACAGTAGTGCAACCCCACCATTCTCTACATGTAGAGGAGAACAGTTGGATTTACTTGTCAACCGAACACTGGACTCCTAAGGAATAGACCGTCTTAGCGGAACTTTCGGGCCATTTGGGCCAATATAATAAGACTGGGCCGACGCCACTCGACCATTTACGCCATTCCTAGTTCAGATGAAATCCATGACTCTGAAATGTAAAGCTCGTCCCCTTTCCCCAAGTAGAAACTTGTTGATACGGCTCCACCAAGAAGTCGTATCTAGTTGGAAAGGAAAACTCACCGATATTTCCCAGGCGATGGTTGTTAATTGATTAACTTATTCCAAGAATTTTACTTCCCGAGTGTTGGGTAAGTAATCAAAAACTCTTATATCAAAACAACAACCTTGTTGCGAATATAAAAATACATCACGGAGCCGGATCCCTCAGATTTTTAAGCGAGTATTTAAATCCCCTTCGAAAGGATGATCTTAAATTTGAAAACGAGTTTTGGGATCCGCTCTAACTTTCCAAAAATAGTTTTGATAAGTTTGAAAATAATCTCTGGAAATATTTAAAGTAAGAATGATTTGATCGTATCAATCGTTTTCCAAATACTTGGCAAATATCGAAATATTATTCTTTAATAAAATAAAGAATATTATTTAATAAAATAAGCGGAGTCATAAGTCCTCGAATGAATATTCAAAATAATATTCATTAAATAAATAAGCGGAGTCATAAGTCCTCGAATAAATATTCAAAATAATATTCATTTATAATATTAAACTATCGAATAAACATTATTCGTTAAATAGTTTTGAAAACTATATATATATATATAACATATTCGGGAACATCGCCTCCCGGTTTAGGAAAATGTTCAACTCTGGGTCCCCTATACTAAGGGTATACGCAAGTACTGCTTATCTCTAGCATAGGTATTATGCAGTTTATAACCAATTGAATCAAAAATGAGATATCAATATTATGAAATCGGCATGCATATATATATATATATATATATCATATCAACATGCTCCAATATATCGCAAGACTTGCTAATAACAACCATGCACTTATCACAAGATAATACACAAACAATTATATACATCACAACAACAGTATAACGGGTAGAAAACTTGTCTGAGTGTTCCGGGATAGACTTAAGCTTAGAGTGGGTCCGGTAACCTATGAACAACAACATAATCCGGAATTAGACCACTGTCGCTTAAGAAACTAGTCAAAACTCACTCATACCCTAACAGTCGCTTACAGGCTTAACAATTTGCATTAATCGCTTGCGTACCCTCGGCTCCACCAATTTTAATAAAATAACTGTTACGAATTTTAAGGCGAATATTTCGCGAATACTCTACCAACTTCCTAACCTACCTTACATAATTGTTTCGTAATCCAATTAGTCTTTTAAGGGCCTTAAACAAGGTCTCAAAGTAAAGCGAGGGGTAAAGGTTCATTCGCGAAATGCCGTTACTTAAAATGGTCGTTTCTCCTAAACTGTACATCGGAACCAAGCGATCCACATATCAAAATGAAGCTTAAGACACGCTCTAGCTAAAAATGACAATTTTACAGATTGGTTGTTGAGTTTTCTGTACTGAACACTAAGAACAAGCAGTTGAATAAAAACGGGCATTACGACGGCTATGTTTATGCGATTACCAATGTTTAAACTACTCCAATTAACCACCAACCAACTCATAACCATCAACACAACAAAACTTCACCTAAAACATACCACATCAGTCCATAAACTCCAAGTTTTTCAACTCAAACAACCATAATCAAGACCTATAAACTATAATTAAACTTCAATTACCAAAACACTTCCAAATCAAACCAAACTACTAATAATCACAATCCATGCTTCTCATTTCACAAAACCAACCATTTAACTTACTAACAAATAAATTAAAGGCTAGGGTTTGAAGTTTATACCTTCCTTGGTAGGTGTTAAGTTTCTAGGAAGCCTTAGGGAGCCTTAATCTAACCTCCTACAAGCTTGATATTTCCAAAGAAATCAAGAACACAAAGTTAGGTTTTGAAGTTTCTAAACGTCCAATTGAAAGAACTGTAGAAATGAGGGTCTTACCATGCTTATTTGGACGGAACTTGTGAACAATAGTTGTAGGCCATATCAATACCTTTTCAACGAGCTATAGAACAAAACATTTGAGTGAGTATTGAAGGAGATATGTCAGTTTGAAGTTGCTGGGTTTGTTTTGGCCGAGAGCTTTTGTTCTTGGAAGCAAAAGTCAACTTCTAATTTTTGTGTTTTATGATATTTTCTTGGTTGCTTCTCCTTTTTGTCTTGGCAAATGTTTTAGATTTTTACCATGGTATGTTAGGTCACACAACACTATAGAAGGGGGTTGAATATAGTGTTTATATAATCAAATCGACTTAGAACACAAATATGTAACAATAATCAAGTTTATTCAATATAATAAACTCTGTTACAAAGTATGATATCATTAAGAGCTTCTAGGATTATAATGAATAATATTCTCGTGAATGATAACACTTATAGTGTAAACCCTAATATGTGTTTGTATACTACACAGTCACAAGATATCTCCTAATTGATATGATATATTATGTTTCCTAAAATACATCAATCAGAGATTATCTACTGCAGTCTTATAGCTGTCCAATTCTTTATGCATATCTTTACTTGTTTAATCCAGATCCTCTCCTATAAATCAGCTGCTTTCCTTATCTGAAGTGTACCTGCACTTAAGTCCTGATATAAGTTCTGACGCCTTAAGTTCTGATAACTTCCTGTCTTCAGTAAGTTCTGATTTCAGTTAAGTTCTGATACTAAGTTCTGAAACTAAACAAATCAGATTAGACATGACATCACAAATATATCTAACAATCTCCTCCAACTTGTTAATTATGAAAAATATACAAGTTAACAGCTTTGATGATGTCAAAAAAATTTAAGTACAAATGCAATGAGATATTATTTTAAACAGCTAAATACAACTTACAGTACACGTAGCTTTACCAATATCACAGGATCAATCTGAATCCATAGTGATTCCTTGTAAAGTCTGTTACCAGCTTGTCCTCAGCATTTCTCAGAACTTCAACTAACAGTGCTTTGACTTGCATCAGTTCTTCATCTTCATTATCACCAATCTGATAATTGGCTACTCTGAGTGCAGGAATGGATGTTCTTTCAAGCCCATCTCCAAGTCTGATAACTCTGGGATGTGAAGAGTCTTCATTGTAGCATAAACACTTTCCCTTCAGAATTACTTCAATCTTGGCAGACTTCTTCTTCATAGAAACTTCCCTTCCACCATCTTCAGTGATTTTTGAAATGTATTCAGAAGCTTTTGCACCAGAAATTCTGAGAAGATCTCTTATAGCCTTCAAAATGTAATCTGACCATCTTCTTGTAACATCAGATTTTACTTCCAGAAGGTAGTGAATATGTTGAAGCTCTTTGACAGACTTCTTTAGCATATCAGAATCTGCTAGTCTGTAAGTTCTGCCATCATTGAAAAATAGGATCAATTTTTCTTTATCTTCTGATTCATCATGAGTATCCATGACAATTTGAGCAGACAACACTTTGTCAAGATGCTTTTGTTTGATTTCTTCATATGGTTTGTCTGTCAAAATGAAAGGATCTCTGAGAGTAATTTCTACTCCTGTTTGTCTCTTTTCTTTATCAGAACCTAATCCAGACTTGTCTTTAGCTTGTTTAGATCTAACCCCAAAAGATACAAGTTAATTTAGCATTAGATTGGTCTTATGTTCCACTGGAGTGGCTTTGTTCCATAGTAGCTTCTTTTTTTCTGATCAAGTGTTAAGCTGTCTATGTCAACTTGAGCAGTGTCAGAGGTTGATGTCTTGATGAATTGGTCAGGATTTGCAGTTTCATTTGTAGCTTGCTGTTCTGAAATATTTTCACTCTGAACAACTTGAGCTATGTCAGAGGTTGTCTTAGATTCTTCTGTCATCCTCTGTCTCTTCAGAGTTTCAACTGTTTCATCTACAGCAGCAGTATCATTAAAGACTTAAACCATCTTGCACACAGGATCCATCAGAATTTGAGGAATCTTCATCTTCTGTTTCTTGACTGTCTCCTCAACTTTTCCTTTTCCCTTGTCTTTGGGATCAATAGTAGTTTGAGATCTATTCCTTGATCTAGGAATCTCTGCGGCAGATCTTTCTCTTATTACTATACCTTTCTCCTTAGGTTTGGGATGCTTCTTTGCATTAGAAGCTTTAGGTTGTAGTGTTGACTTTTCAGCATTAAATCTTGCTTCTTCTTCTCTAAGTTCCTCTAAATCCACTCCTGGATTATCCTTAAGGAACATTCTCTTTCCAAGTTCCTCATCTAAGGCTTGAATCTTAGGATCCTTGTAAAAGAAGGTTGCCTTCTTTCCCCTGAACTTTAAGGTTTGCATGAATTTCTTCGAGTCTTGAATTCCACCTTGAATGAGAACATCAGACTTTGTCATCAGAATTTGATTATCAGAACTTGCTGTCAGTACTTGCTCTTCAATATCAGAACTTGTGAGCAACAAAGTTTGATATGTAGCTGAAGTCTTCTTTCCTTCCTTATCACTCCTCTGAATATTAGATTTATCAAAAATCTTACTATCAGGTACTTTCTGAATAGGAATTCTGCTAACTTGCTTTCCTTGACTTTGACCTTTGCCCTTGCTAAGGTTTCCCTGGTCATCTTCAGAATCATCCTTTTTCTTCAGTGCCTTGCTAATTGAGCATTTGGACTTAACTACCTTCTCCCCCTTTTTGGCATCATCTGTCAGGAGTAGAGAAAGAAGGAGTTCCACTGAAGATTGGATTTCATTGAGCTGTGTTTGTTGAGAGGCTTGATTCTGCAGCACTTCATTAATTTAACCTTGTTGCCTATCTTGTGCTAAAGCAATAGCATCAACTTTCTCTTGTATGGGTCTAATGAACCTCTTCTTGTCCAAGTCATTCATCAGGACAAGTTTGTCAGCTGTCTCCTTGAGACTGTCAATCTTCACTTGAGTCTTGGAGTGTAGACCTTGAAGAGTTTTAGTACTGAGAGCAGTGACTTTAAGTTGTGTTTTAAAGTAATAATTTATCAGCAAATCATCAGCTTTTGCAACATGATTTGTTAGAATAATTGGGATGGGAATGAAGTCAGGTTCATTTCACTTCTTTGTCCATTCAACTCCTCTGTGAGTGTCCTCCCAAGGAACAGGAGCATCTTCTTCAACAAATTTAAAGAGTGCCTCCTTGCCAAGAATTGGAGCATTGACTGGAGCACTTGCTGGAGCACTGTCTCCAGAATTTGATAAAATCTCATCATCTTCTGATAACACCAGAGTGTGTGTAACTGAAGGAGATTCTGGAGCAACTTCATCTGTTTCCAAATTCTGATCTTCAGGTTCCAAATCCAGAATTGGTGTAGTAGGAATTTCAGCATTTAGTATTGGAGAAACAGGTGGAGTTGACTCTTTTGCTGGTGGTGCTTCCAGATATAAAATAGTTGGAATATTCAACCTGTGAATGTCAATTTCTGGACTTAACTCTGAATCTTCAATTGAGGCAGTTTCTTTGAATGGAGAGTGAGGTGGAGAAATCACAGATTTTTATACAGGTTCTGATCTGTGGACTTCAGGAATTTCAGATTCCTGAATCAGAACTTCTTCAGCTGCTGGCAGGGCTTCAATCACTGTAATAACCCCAAAAATTTTGAACTTTTTGTAACCCTTATGAATAGTGATTTTGCTGATTATGCTGAATAAGAAAAATTTTCATGCCACACTATGTAGGGATTCTTCTATTGTTGTTCTGAGATCTTACTAGTACTCTATGTGGTATATAAGTGTATGTAAAGATCGTCAGAATCCAAATCCAAACACTCTGATTTTTCCCGAAAATCCACCAGATACCGAAAGAATTGAGTATAAGGTAACAGGATAAAGAGGATTTAAATTCAAGGATTATAAGAGAGAATCATAAAAGGAATATAATGTATTGAGAAAGGTTAAGGAAATCCAAGTAATAAGATCCCGGGTGTGATCCCTCAAACGATAAACGAGAACGAAAGTTAAGCGAACCGTATAACAGATCAGCGATCGTTAGCCAAGTAATTAGGAGTTAATCAAAGAGGTTAGTGATGATGATGTCATCACACCAACAAGAAGAAGACAAGTGTGGGAAGATGACATAAGAGGATGACATAAGCATGACCAAAAGGGAAGGAATTGTTGGTTGATTATAGACCACACAAATTTTACCATGGTTAAAAGGTTAATTAATCAAAACAAAAGCAAAACAACCAAGCAAAACAAATCAAAACACAAAACACAAAGTTGACCTTCATTATCCAACAAGAAGCTCTCGGCCTTTGTCCATTTCAAAGAAGAAAAAAACTCAAATTCAAGTTCCAAGCTTTGTAAATTAGTGAGGTAATTATCTAAGGTTTCTTGTACATAGATATAGATATCCTATGAATCTAAGCTTCAAATTCCTTCACAATCTCTTCCTATAATTCATGAAAGAAGAGAGTGAATAGTGTTTTTCAAGAACTTGAAATTTTGATCTTGTGTTTTTGTTTAGATAAAGCTTTAGTAAGGATTTTCCAAGGTTGTTTCAAGCTCATTAGTTACTCCTACTCTCAAGGAAGGTATAATCTCTTGACCTAGAATTATTATTGAATGTTAAGAGCTTGTTATGAGTAGTATAGTTCATGAGAAGCATGGTTATTGAATGTTTAGAGATTGGTTGGTTTTGTGATGTTTTTGGAGTTGTAAATCTTGATTATTAGTTAATGAACTTAAGTAAGCTCTTAGTTCATGATTGAGAAGTAGTATAAATTGGAGAACTTGAGGTGTTGGGGCTGTTGTAGTAGTGTATGGATGGAGTTTGGTTGTAATAATGATTGTGGGTTGATTGTGGATTGATTTGGAGTAGTATAAAATTTGGTAATCGCGTAAACATAGCCGTCGTAATGCCCGATTTACTTTAGATTGTTTTTGTTCTTAACATCAGGACCCATGAACTCACTGTTAGGTTTTGACCATTGCCATAATTAGATAGTTCATGTTACGAGCTTCATTTTGATATGTGGTTTGCTTGAATCCGATGTACGGTTTAGGAGAAACGACCGTTTTAAGTAACGGCGTTTCGCGAACGAACCATTACCCCTCACCTTACTTTGAAACCTTGGTTGAGGACCTTAAATGACTAATTGAGGTATGAAACAATTATGTAAAGTGTATTAGGCATTTGGTAGGGTACTCCCGAGAGAATCGCCTTAAAATTCTTAATGGTTAATTTATTAAAAATGGTGGAGCCGAGGGTACTCGAGCGACTTAAGTGGATCGTTAAGCGCAAAAGCGAACGTTAGGGTCTAATTGGTTAAAGTATAGATTCTTAAGCGACTTTGGTTTAAATTCCAACTTATATGATGTTTATAGGTTACCAGACTCATTCCAGGACTTTTACCACCCCCAGTCACTCAGGCAAGTTTTCTACCCGTTATACTGTTGTTGTGATGTAAATATATGTATATGCATTATCTTGTGATAAGTGCATGATTGTTATTAGCAAATCTTGTGATATATTGGAGCATGTGATATGGTATATATGCATGTCTGTTTCGTAATCTTGATATCTAATTGTTGATTCAATTGCTTATAAACTGCATAATACCTATGCTAGAGATAAGCAGTAGTTGCGTATACCCTTAGTATAGGGGACCCAAAGGTAGATATTTTCTAAAACCGGGAGTCGTTGTTCCCGAGTATATTATATATATTTATATATATATATAGATATAGTTTTCAAAACTATTAATCGAATAAGGTTTATTCGATAACTTTATTCTATGTAATGAATATTATTTTGAATATTCATTCGAGGACTTACGACTCGGTTTATTCTATTTAATGAATATTACTTTGAATATTCATTAGAGGACTTATGACTCCGTTTATTTGATTTAAATGAATATTAGTTTGAATATTCATTCGAGGACTTATGACTCCGTTTATTTTATTTAAATGAATATTATTTAGAATATTCATTCGAGGACTTACGACTCTGTTTATTCTATTTAATGAATATTATTTTGAATATTCATTCGAGGACTTATGACTTCGCTTATTTACTAAATAATATTCTTTATTTTATTAAAGAATAATGTTTCGATAATCAAACTTATTTTCGATTATTCAAATAAAGATCACACCTTCGTATAAGTATATCTTTGGTTATTTAATATCCATTTCAAGTATGAGTTTTAAAACTTCTACTTCAATTATTTTTATAAAGATTATTCTTTATGGGAATATTAATTAAATAATAATATTCAGACATTTTCTAAATATATTGGGACTGATTTATTTTATTAAATTAGCATTACTCCAAACATTCTTAAAAATGTTTTCGAGTCTTCAAAATGATTTTAAAAGTTAGAGCGGATCCCAAAACTCATTTTTATATTTAAGATCTTCCTTTAAAAGGGGATTTAAATACTCGCTCAAAACCTGAGGGATCCGGCTCTGTGGTGTATTTATATTCGCAACGAGGTTGTTGTTTTGACAAATGAATTAATTACTTACCCAACGTTCGGGAAGTAAGCCCATCTAATTGAGTCGGCATAAGCGACAGGCCAGGGTACGGTCTATCAAAGTGTAAGTGGCTGGGTGGCAGTCCATCAACGCGTAAGAGGCGGGATGGCGGTCCAGCACAAGGTCCTAATGAGGCCAGGGTGATGACCGGTAGGGGATTCATCCATCTACTAGTAGAAAAGGTTACTTATTGGTATCTTTGCCTGATCAACAAGATATCGGGTTTATGCCAAAATTCTTTTCTTTCCAAAATTCATTGG
The DNA here is from genome assembly GCF_009905375.1 of Apium graveolens. Lineage (NCBI taxonomy): Eukaryota > Viridiplantae > Streptophyta > Magnoliopsida > Apiales > Apiaceae > Apium > Apium graveolens. Next base: position 88,011,788 of record NC_133647.1, read on the forward strand.
ATATTACAAACTCTGTTCATACTTTTCATGACAGAGGTTTTCACGGAATGTATGAGATATATATATAGGTGTATATATATATCGGGACTTAAATGAAGTATCTTTTAACTTCATTTCTTTTGAATGATATTTCAAAGATTGAATCTATTTAAATCTTATCTTGTAGTCTCAGCTATGTGATGAACTTTTAAAACTGATTATAGCTTGAATGGTGGTAGTTCGAGTAGTATTCGGAAAATATATAAGTATATTGGAGTATCTTGTAACTTCATCTTTTCAACTTATATCTGGTTAACGATTATCTTATGCATGACAAAGATTTTCAGAAAACATTGAGACAAGGTTAGATATATGAGATCACTTTGCAACGATATTTTTTTTATATACAGTTATAAACTGGAACTCTGTGTATATTATATATGACAGAGGATTTCAAGATTTTGAAAAGTATATATACATATATACTAAATATTTTGCGACTTGGTCGCATTAAGAGATCAAACTTGGTTCATTTCTTTTTGACCAAGACTTTCATGAGTACTATGAGAATGCTCATATATTGTTAACTATTATACATATTATTTTGGTGGGCTTGTTGCTCACCCTTGCTTTCTTCTTTCATCACACAACAACATATAGAAAAGATGAACAGGACCAAGCTCCCAATTCGCAAGCGGTTAGGAAACGTTCCGCAGTTTTCTGGAGGCGTTGATGCCGCAGTAGCTAAGGTAGGAATTACCAATAGGCTAGGCTTTCAATTGTTGATGTACCAGACTATGTATATTTATGAATTATAATAATGGCAAAGAATATGTAAATTTTCAGAAACCCTTTTAAGGTGAAATGGTTTATAATTGTTGAATAAAATGACTTGTGTTATTTTGGTATTCATCTCTGAGACTATAACTTGTGGTGTATGTGTGTGTGTGTATCGTGGGGTCACAGTAAGCAGCAATTGGTTGACTGTTAAGATTAAGTATGGATAAGGGAAATGGAACTCGTGACAACCCGGATCCCCGATCCCGGATTTGGGGGTGTTACAATCATAATAGGTTCTGATGAGATCAGAAATTCCTGATCCCCTTCCTCAGCATCTTCAGTATCCTCATATTGAGTTTGTGGAATATGCACACCTTGTCTAGTCTTCCTTAATTTTGATTTTCTAGATGGAGGGGTGACATGATTTATATCAGAATATGAAGACCTCTTTATTTTCTGAATGCCGGAAGCTTCAACTGCTTTCTCCTTCTGAAGAGTTGACTCTTCAGCTTCTAATGTCACAGGTTCTGATGCAGGAACCTGGACTTGTTCATCCTCATCAGATTCATCTCTTAGAATCAACTTTCTCCTTCTCCTTGGTGGAGATTTAGGCACAGAGATAGTTCTTTTGGTTTTGGGCCTAGATGGTGTAGCAGATTTCACAACTGGCACTTATTTAGATGTACCAGAGTGTGGTTTAGATTTGAACTTGAGAGGTGAGGTTCTGGCAGTAGGTACTGATGGTTGTGGTTGAGAGGATTGTGATGGTTGAGGGAAGGCTGGGTTGGTGGAGGTTGAGAAGTAGTAGGCTGTGTAAGTGCAACATCAGGATATATGGTTATGTATGTGTGAGGATCAGAAGTTACTAAGAATTGTTTGACAGATTGGGGAATTTGGAGGGGTCTTAGTATATCCTTCTTATTATCAACAGATAATAAGTCTGTGAAAGCCCTTTTGGGAAGTTTAAAGGGTTCAATTAACTCACTAAAGGTTTGAGGTGCATCAAGACAACCGAAACTATATATAAGCTGACAGAATCTAGCAAAATATACTATGTTGCTATCTTCTTTCATCCTATCACATATATACCCTAGCACAACACTAGCATAATCAAAATGAGTTTGATTAAGAAGAGCATACCCGATTTTCTGACTCATGATTGGAATAGCATCAAAATTGGAGCATTTGTTGGCAAAGGCTTGGGTAATAAAATCAAAAAAGAAGCTCCACTCCCTCCTGATGTAGAGCCTCTTCAGTTGTCCCAGCTTGGACAAAGACTTCTCATAGCCAAGATTTGCCATCATGTTTTGAAGAACTGGCTCCCCAACTTGTGAATTGTAAGTACAGTTTTCTGGCAGATGCAATGCTTGTCGAATAGTTGACAAGGTTACCAAGTGTTCATCTTCCCCTGTTGTAAAAATGATGCTTGGGGACCCACTTTCACCACCATTGTCATAGTCTCCAGACCTCCAAAACTCAAGAATTTGCTTGCCTGAGAGAGCCTGTGGTTGGGTCAGAGCATAGCTAATTTCACTTCGAGCGAGAAAATCTTGAATGAAGTGAAGTTCTGAAGGAGCCTTGTCCTTGTTGAGAATAGCCATATAGTTGTTGGGGACAAACTTGGCTCCATCATAGATAAGATCCTTAGGTGCCATTTCTGTGAAAATTAAGTAAAAAGTTGTGTGTGTATAGAGTGTTTGATAAAATGCCTATAAGAAAGTCCATTAGAAAATAGAGAGAAAAACAGAGAGAGAGAGAGAGAGAGAGTAAAAGAGATAAGAGATAAAATAAGAGAGAAGGTAAAAGATTTGTATAATCTTTTATATCTACTATTTATACTCTTTCCACTCAACGCTCTTTTTGGAAGTAAAACCGACATAGTTACACCTGTCATGCAGTAAATAGTCAAGGCAGTAATTAGTGGGCACGGGAAATGTGTAGTAATCATTGCACACATGCATATGCAAAAAAAAACACGCAACCCATTAATCAAATGATTATTACTGTTCTATTGCACTTAATTATTTTTCTGAGAAATATAATTGTTATAGTAAAAAAAATAAGTCAAGTAAATAAATAATTCCATGTAAGCATCAAGATTTACATCATAACTTGACTATTATCAGAATTTAACGGTCATCAGAACATGGCTTCTGTACTCAAAAAGGTGAATGACTGTCTGTGTTTCTTCACACAAATACTGACTGGTTTCTTCAGAGTTTAATCATCATAACATAATCAGAACTTATCCTCCGAATTTATGCAAATAATACTTAACTGTTTATCAGAAACAACTTAATCACCACAGTAATTTTCATCATTTATATGGAGTGATAGTGTGTGTATGTGCAAATGATCAGATAATGATTAAAGTCTGATAAACTTCAGTATATCTTAGAAATAAGGCATAACTAAGAAAAATGCTTAAAATCTGTCTTGAGTTGTGAAGTCTACTATAGAATAAAGTTATGCAAGAATCCACATCAACTGTTTGTGCTTATTTTATGCATCTTTTGAAATTCTTTTGACAAGGGCTTCTCAGTGTAAATGAGTTACAACTGCCATCAGAATTAATGTTGTTATCCGAATATTTCTCCAGTAATCAGAGAATGTGAAAAGTCACCAAGAAAAATTAATTTGCTTTTCTAATGTATATAACTTAATACCATCAATGCACTCGGATCTTCCCTTTCACATATTTACTCTAGATCTCAAAGGAGTACCTGATTTCAATTTTTTTTATTTTCTACAGATAAGTGAGGCTTATCAAGCATGTAATTCATCCTTAAGATTTGTTGACATCAGAATTTGACAGATAAGAAGCAATAATCTAGTTTGTGACTTAGTAATAAGATACAGGAAGTAAATTTGACTAAGATCAAAATCATAAGTTTCTTCTGTTATTGATTTCCACATAAATAACTAGTTCAAACATGGGATACATAGTTTGTTAAAGACTACTAAGTCAGCATCTACAAGATAATCCTCATTGGATTGAATAGTCACAGAACATTCAGAATACTTTCAGAGTTTATAGAATCACATCAGATAATAAGCAGTGTTTAATATGTTACAATTTAAGCACAGATTACATTGAGATAAGAAAATCTGTAAATACTGATCATAAAGTCTGATGTATGAGAACAAAAAGTAAACAGATTTTGAGAAAGAACCTGAAACCATTCCAAGTTCATTTACCAGTCTTGTAAAAGTAGCTTCACATTGTGGTTTTGTGAAGATATCTGCTAGTTATTGATCTGTTGGAACGAAATGCAATTCCACTGTACCTTCCATCACATGTTCCCTTATAAATGATACCTAATGCTCATGTGCTTTATCATTGAGTGTTGAACTGGATTTCCTGTCATAGCAAAAGCACTTTGATTATCACATTAAATAGGTATTTTAGAAAATTTTAACCCATATTCCAGTAACTAATTCTTCATCCAAAGAATCTGTGAACAACAGCTTCCTGCAGCAATATATTCTGCTTTTGCAGTTGATATGGAAATTGATTTCTGTTTCTTGCTAAACCAAGAAACCAATCTGCCTCCAAGAAATTGGTAGCTTCCACTAGTTCTTTTCATGTCTATTTTGCATCCTGCAAAATCTGCATCTGAGTAACCTATTAGCTTAAAGTCTAATTCTTTGGGATACCACAATCCCAAATCAGCAATACCCTTAAGATACTTAAAAATTCTTTTTGGAGCTATAAGGTGAGGTTCTCTTGGATTTGCCTGAAATCTTGCACAGAGACAGGTGGCATACATGATATCAGGTCTACTTGCAGTCAAATATAGAAGCGAGCCAATCATACCTCTGTAGTTAGTAATATCTACTGATGCTCCAGTGTCTTTATATAACTTTGTGGTTGTGGCCATGGGAGTTTATGTAGTTGAACTGTCTTGTATTCCAAATTTCTTGAGTAAATTTCTGGTGTACTTGGATTGATTCATGAAAGTACCTTCTTCAGTTTTCTTGACTTGAAGTCCTAGAAAATAGCTAAGTTCTCCCATCATACAAATTAAATAACTTGTCTGCATTAACTTTGAAAACTTTTCACAGAGTTTGGCATTTGTAGAACCAAAAATGATATCATCAACATAAATTTGGACTAAAACTAAGTTCTTTCCATGGTTGATATAGAACAGAGTTTTATCAATTATGCCTCTGGTAAATGCACTTTCCAAAAGGAATTGAGTCAGAGTCTCATACCATGCTCTAGGAGCTTGCTTAAGGCCATAAAGTGCTTTTTCAAGCCTGTAGACATGATTTGGAAATTTTGGATCTACAAAGCCTGGAGGTTGTTCAACATATACCTTTTCTTCCAATTCTCCATTGAGAAATGCACTTTTCACATCCATTTGAAAGAATTTAAACTTCTTGTGAGCAGCATAAGCCAAAAAGATTCTTATGGCTTCCAATCTAGCAACTGGAGCAAATGTTTCATCATAGTCAATACCCTCATGTTGAGAGTAAACTTTAGCAATCAGCCTTGCTTTATTTCTTGTAATTATGCCATCACTGTCAGTTTTATTTCTGAACACCCATTTTGTACCAACAATTGATCTGTCCTTTGGTCTTGGTACTAGGGTCCAGACTTTATTCCTTTCAAATTCATTTAACTCTTCCTGCATTGCTTGCACCCAATCAGCATCTTGAAGAGCTTCTTCCACTTTCTTTGGTTCAGTCCGAGATAGAAAGGAATGATAAAGACATGCATTTGTTATTGTTGTTCTAGTTCTGACACCTGCTTCAGGATCTTTAACTATTAATTCAGGTGTGTATGATTTAGTCCACATCCTTGCAGATGGAAGTTGATCTCTAGAACTGGATCCTCCCCCATGATCCATGCTGTCTCCATCAGCATTTTCTGATGCTCCCCCTGAAGTTATGCTCTCTGAGATTCCAGAATTTGAGTTGGATCCTTCAGGAATTGAAGAATTAGAGTTTCCAGAATTGTCAGAATTTGGCTCATCAGAACTTGATGAATCAGAACTTGAAGAGCCAGTGACTGGTTCTGATGCTTCTTGAGAGTCTTGAGATGTGGTATGATCATCAGCTTGCTCCCCCTGAACAGGTGCATTTTCCTTTGGAGCAGTTACCACAGTTTCAATGACATTAGAATTTAACCCGTCAGAACTTACAGGATCAGGATTTAGGTCATTAGAATTTACAGAATCAGAATTTACATCTTCATTTTCAAATCTCAGCTGATCATGATCATTGAAATCTTCAAGTCCAGTAATCTTTTTATCATCAAAAGATACATTGATAGATACCATGACAACCCTTGTTCTTAAATTGTAGACTCTGAAGGCTTTTGTGGAAAGTGGATATCCAACAAAAATTCCTTCATCAGCTTTTAGATCAAATTTTGACAGCTGTTCAGGATGAGTCTTAAGAACAAAACACTTGCATCTAAATACATGAAAGTATTTCAGATTTGGCTTCTTTTTCTTCACCATCTCATATGGTGTTTTTCCATGCTTGTTTATGAGTGTAGCATTCTGTATAAAATAAGCAGTCTGCACAGCTTCAGCCCAAAAATAGGTTGGTAGCTTTGCTTCATCAAGCATAGTTCATGCAGCTTCAATAATAGTCATGTTCTTTCTATCTACAACTCCATTCTGCTGTGGAGTTCGAGGTGAAGAAAATTCATGCTTTATTCCTTGCTCTTTGATGAACTCTTCCATGATTGAATTCTTAAACTCAGTGCCATTATCACTTCTTATTATTTTAACAAAATCTTTGACTAACTTATCCAGCTGTCTGACATGATCAGTTAGAGTAGATGTAGTTTCATTCTTCTTGTGCAAGAAATACATCCAAGTGTATCTTGTGAACTCATCCACTATAACCGTAGCTTATTTCTTCTTTGCAATAGACATGACATTGAACTGACCAAATAGATCAACATGCAGTAAATGAAGATTTTCTTTGTTTTTCCATTTGACATGAGTCACAAAGACCATCAGGACCAAATATTGATTTTGGCAGTCCTCTCACAAGATCTTTCTTTGCTAGCTCATTTATGTTGTTGAAATTTAAATGAGAGAGACTTTTGTGCCAATTCCAGCTTTCCTCAATTGATGCTCTGCTTAACAGACAGATTGCAGAACCATCAGAATTTGTTGAAAGTCTGGCTTCATATATGTTACCATGTCTGTAACCTTTCAGAACCACTTTACCTGTAGAATTACTTACAACTTCACAGTGTTCTTCAAAGAAATCCACATGATAACCTCTGTCACAGATTTGACTAACACTTAGCAGATTGTGTTTAAGTCCTAAGACAAGAGCTACTGATTCAATTATGACATTCCCAAGATTGAAATTGCCATATCCCAGAGTCTTTCCTATGTTTCCATCTCCATAAGAAACTCCTGGGACAGCTTTCTCCGCAAAATCTGATAACAGGGCTTTATTTCCAGTCATATATCCTGAACATCCACTGTCCAGAACCAAGATGTTTTTCCTGTTGCCTTGCAATCACAAAGAGCACTATTGATTAGTTTTAAGGACCCAGACTTGCTTGGATCTTTTGGCCTTGTTAATTTTGTTAGCATTTGCAGTAGATTTAGTTTCAAAGTTTATGCTAACATGCTTTTTATCAGACTTTATATCAGACTTTGCATCAGAATTTACATTAGAAGGAATTACACTAACTTTCTTTAAAGAAGGTTTTATTTCATAATAATCATAGTATAAACTATGATATTCCCTACAAGTATAAATAGAATGGCAGAAACTACCACAATGAAAACAAGGATTTTGTGGTTTAAACTTAACAGACTGACTCTTAACTCCTGATCTAGGAGGTAAAGAGTTTATATCTTTATTTTTCCTGCAAAAAGAAGCAAGATGGTTAGAGTTTCCACAATTATAGCATTTATTTCTAGGAGCATTAGGAACAGGCATATAATTATTACTTTTATTCACACCTTCCTTTCCATTCCTATTTTTCCTAGCTTCCTTTACCTTGTTCACATTTTTAATCTCTTTCAGCTTATACTTAAGCTGCTTTTTTGTCATTAAGCCAATGTTTACCAAAGCTGGTTTATCCTGTTTTAATTTTTCAGAAGTTGACTTTTCTTTGACTTCTGTTTTAGAGTCTTTCACCTCTTCAGAATCAGACACAACAGTTTTTGTAATAAATTTAACAGGATTTACCTTTGGCTTTTCAGTCTGTTTGATAGCAATTGGCTTAATTGGAAAAGTCACATTCTCACTTTTACCATCTTTATAACCTAACCCCTCCTTCCAGTTTCCACTACTTAGAATATTCCGAGTTGATCTGTCTGAGTTAGTCCAAGTCCTGATGATTTCTCTTTCTTTTTCTAATTCAGTTTTTAGATAATCATTCTATTTAAGTAATTCATTCTTAACATACACAACATTATCTCTCTCTGTCTGAATATTGTTCATCTTGACTAACTCTTCTTCAAGATAGCTATTTCTATTTTTGTACTTTAGATTTTCAGATTTTAATCTTTCATTCTCTAAAGTCTGATCTCTATAGCTAATATAAATGCTTTTCAGAAATAATCTCAACTCAGTAATATCTTCTGTATCAAAAACAAAAGTTGATAGAGGTACCTTTAGTTCAGCAGCATCAGAACTGCTATCAGCATTTGCCATTAAGGCATAGTTCACCTCTTCTTCAGATTATAAAGTGTCTACCCAGTTTTTCTTTTGTGTGATAAGTGCCTAGCCTTTATCACCTTTTCCTTTCTTGCAATCAGGAGAGATGTGGCCGTTTTCACCATAATTGTAGCATTTGACATTTGAGTTGTCTCCTCTATCAGACTTTCCTCCTTTGCCTTCAGTCTTCCTGAACCCTTTCTTGTCAGAACTTCCACCTTTCCTAGATACCCTCTTACCCTTTCTGAATTTCTTCTAGGCTATCTTTGTGATACCCTTCACCATAAGAGCACACAGTTGCATCATCTCTTCATCAAAACCCACTTCAGATAAATTTTCAGGTTCTGAATCATCATCATCAGAATCTAATGACTCTGAATCAGACTGTATGATGAGAGCCTTTCCTTTTGCCTTCCTAGAGACAATTGGCTTTTCTTCAGTCTTTAAAGCAACTGTCTTAGACTTCCCTCCATGCCTCTTCTTTCTTTGCTCCATCTAAAGTTCATGAGTCTTGAGCATCCCATAGATTTCATCAAGAGACATATCAGCAAGTTCATAGTTGTCTCTTATTGTAGTAGCTTTCAAATCCCACTTTTCAGGAAGAGCTAGTAGGAATTTCATATTTGAATCTTCTGGATCATATTCCTTATCCCCTAGTGACAGATCATTCAACAGCTTTGTGAATCTGTCATATGTATCAGTTAGTGACTCATCATATTTTGAGTCAAAGTGCTCATATTCCTGTGTGAGTATTGTCTTCCTGTTCTTTTTGATGGCATTGGTTCCTTGACATCTCACTTCCAAAGCATCCCAGATTTCTTTTGTTGTCTTGCATCCAATCACCCTGTTTGACATGACATTTTCAAGTGCACTATGAAGCAAGTGTCTTACTTTTGCATCCTTGCCTAGTGAAGAGATGTCTTCAGTGGTGAGTTCTCTCTATTCTTTGGGAATCATCTTTTGTGGCTCATTCCCAACTGCAAAAGAAAGCTTTGTGGGCTTGTATGGACCATCATAAATTCTGTCTAAATATTCTGGATCTGTAGCTTCCAGAAACATGGCCATCTTCACACTCCATAGAGGGTACTCAAACACCCTGAGCATAGGAACCCTGATGGTTTCATATCTACTGGTGTTTTGAATGGTTGAATCTTTGCAGGTTCATGAGGGTCTTGTGTTTTTGATTGATCAGACATGATTATTATTTGGATCTTACTGTATGTGTGTTAACAGAAATGCTCTGATATCACTTGTTAGGTCACACAATACTATAGAAGGGGTTGAATATAGTCTTTATATAATCAAATCGACCTAGAACATAAATATGTAACAATAATCAAGTTTATTCAATATAATAAACTCTGTTACAAAGTAGGTTAAACTACTCTCTCAGTGATGTATGATATCAGTAAGAGCTTCTAGGATTATAATGAATAATATTCTCGTGAATGATAATACTTATAGTGTAAACCCTAATATGTGTTTATATACTACACAGTCACAAGATATCTCCTAATTGATATGATATATTATGTTTCCTAAAATACATCAATCAGAGATTATCTACTACAGTCCTATAGCTGTCCAATTCTTCATGCATATCTTTACTTGTTTAATCCAGATCCTCTCCTGTAAATCAGCTGCTTTCCTTATCTAAAGTGTACCCGCACTTAAGTCCTGATATAAGTTCTGACACCTTAAGTTCTGATAACTTTCTGTCTTCAGTAAGTTCTGATTTCCAGTTAAGTTCTGATACTAAGTTCTGAAACTAAACAAATCAGATTAGACATGACATCACAAATATATCTAACATGGTAAATTTTACATGGCCCAAAATCAACCAACAAAACAAAACCCCTTATCATGCTTATGTCATCCTGCTTGTGTCATCTATTTGACATATGTCTTTGTCTTGTGGTTTGATGATGTCATAATATCTTGGATTCTTGTACAAACTTATCTCTTGGTTGCGTATTTGTTTTACGGTTCGCTTAACTTTCGTTCTCGTTCGTCGTTTGAGGGATCATATCCGGGATCTTATGACTTGGTTTCCCTTAAACCTTTCTCAATATTTTATATTCCTTTTATGATCATCTCTTATAATCCCTTGAATTTAAATCCTGTTAATAATGTTACCTTATACTCAATTCTTTCGGTATCTGGTGGATTTTCGGGAAAAATCAAAGTGTTCGAATTTTGATTCTGACGATCTTTACATACACTCATTTACTTTATGAAATACTAATACGATCTTAGAATTTCCATAACAGTACACCTATATAGCGTGGTCTGATAATTTTCCTTAATCATCATCATCAGCAAAAAGTTACTATTCATCAATGTTTCAAAAATTCCAAAAATTGGGGTTATTACAGTCTCCCATCCTTAAAAGGATTCCGTCCCGGAATCAGATAGAAAATGAATAGGGATACTCTCTTAGCATTGCACTTTCTAATTCTCAAGTAAATTTTCCCATATTGTGGTTCTACCACCAAACTCTAACTAGTTTGATAACCCTTCTCCTAAGCACTTGTACTTTTCGATCTATAACCCTTCTTGGTTGCTCCATATAGGTTACGTCTGGTTGCATGTCTATGCGCTCATATGCCCCTATTTTTCTAGCATCCAGATTACACTTCCTTAACATTGATACGTGGAACACGTTATGAACTTGCTACAGGTTCGGGGGTAGGGCTAGATCATATGCTAACTTCCCAATACGTCTTAATATCTCCAATGGTCCAACAAATTGTGGACTTAGCTTTCCTTTCTTTCCGAACCTCATCAATCCTTTCCAAGGCTTTCCAAGGGGTACCTTTCACAACACTAGGTCCCCTACTTCATACTCCTTGTCCTTTCGTTGTCAAATCAGCATACTTCTTATGTCCATCTTGGGCTACTACCGGCCGTTCTCTGATTAGATCTATTATATCCTTGGTCCTTTGGACTACTGCTGGTCCGAGCATCTTGCGCTCTACAACTTCATCCTAACATAAGGGAGATCGACATTGTCTTCCCTCAAGGATCTCATAAGGCGACATCTTGATACTGACATATGATCTATTGTCGTAAGAAAACTCAATCCGCGATAAATGATCATTCCAAATTCTTTCAAGTCTATTGCACAGACTCTCATCATAGCTTCTAGCACTATAGCTTTTGCTTCTCAATACTCCTTCTTTTCTTGTTCGTAAGTGTTACTATCTTTTGTTCATAATACCATTCTGGCTATAATGTTACTCTCTATCGTTCTATATCCTTGTATTTATTTCGTCGACCTTAGTACCGGGAACATATTTCGATTTCGAAGACAACGCACTTACAGTACTCCTTTTCAAGATGCTTCTATCTTTGAAAGCTTGATCAATCATATAGAAGTAAAGGAATTTATTGAGAGATCACTATGATCATGAACACTTGTTCTGTTGCATAGTTAGTACAGAAGGTGGCCCACCTCTAGTAATTGACAAGCAATTAAACAATATGTGGTATCCTACTAGGCTTCTATCACACAGATAGATAGTCATTCGGCAATACCTCCCCTTCTGGAAGGGTTGTTCTTCTCAGCTTATACAAAATGAAAAGGAGAGAAAAGAACGAATTTATGAGCATTATATAAAAAAATTACTACCACAAAATATCTGGCTTGGAATCTATCTCTGAACTATAGAGGTTTGTCAGAGGAGAACAAAATATATATGTATATATATCAATATTAAGTATTATAGCATCGCATTCCACATGCCTAAATATTTTTGCTATTCCGTCCATCATTCTAGGGACCCATGCTCTTGCTCGAGCTTATACACAATCGTCCTTGAAACTCCTTCGACAACGAAAATCGAATCTGGGAATTCATTCTAGACCTCATCGTTACTAGAATCCATTTCTATACCGCAACCTTCTTCGTATGGGTAATACTACTCTTTATCGATAAGAAGGAATAAATATATCATAGGTAAATGTTCGGCTTAGTTGGTCTATCATTAATAACTTATACAACACCACGACCCGATTAGTTGTACTCAATCTCAACATCCATTCCAATACAACTCTCACGGTTGTAATCGGCTCATTACTCGCAGAATCATTGCTGCATTACTATGGTCCACCATTGACCTACTGTAGTCATTCGTTTTCCTTGGAATCTCAATAGCTAATCATACGGAGTCCATACCCGCCGTATCAAAATCTTCTAAGGAGGTAGCATAATCACCATTTGTGATCCATGAAGGACATCTCCTGACTTGACGTCTATAAGACTCAAAGAAGATAAAATTGCAGAAGAGATTTAATCCAAGCAACGATAGCAGGTTAATACCATCAATAATCATATGTCTATATTAGGAGACATGAAGCTCAAAGGTTTATTCAGTCCTTTTATAACATGGCCCTGGCTTTAACTATCATCACTGTATTCCTCTGGCACGAGCGCCTATAATTGCTCTCTTACACTTAGAGTGTCGGCCACCTCATTGGCCTTTCCTGATAGTAATAGTTCCTTATAATCAATGTCTTTAGAACGATCTTCAACTAAATTTTCTACCTCATTTCCAATCACTTCTTGTGTGAAAATGCTCTTCCTTAAGCTTTGGTGAGAAAAAATACCACCATTTTTCCATAAGTTATTGCCTCGGTCTTCAGATGTGAACATTGTCACGACTGACTCTCAATCATACTCAGGCGTTTTTTTATCTTAGGTCCTAATTGCCTTAAACAATTTCGACCTTTACTAATTTGATCCATACTTTCTCATGGTTTAACACGTGCCCCACTTGGCATTATTATAATTACATCATATTTCCTTTATCAAAATTTCAATTCTTTAGAACTTTGAATATTACCTTTCTCCTCGTAAGACCTCTAAGGTTATCCTTGAATCCTTCATCATGTACACCCTGGGTACAGGGCATATCAAGATACCATTTACTAATACTAGAACCATTGTCTATATAGTTCTGAAAACTTTCTCCACTGATCTTTAAAGGTTGTCGTTGCCTTAGTCCTTCATTCCATACTACCCAAACTCATAATGCCCCTATTAAGGGTAAAATGCCAACCTTTATGCATTCCCCCCATGGTTCATCTCAAGTTATCGAGGTTTTATCCTTAATTCCACCTTTAAAAGGTACTTGCATCATTCTATAGATAAATCTAGTCATATATCCCTGATAAGGGTATCTTATTCAATCATTCTCACCTCGATTGTCTATGCCTAATTTCACAATAACATCCTTATTCAAAATAAGGTCAATCCATATGGCCTCCAAAAGATAACAACGGTTATCCGCTTTTCTTTCCTGATTTAGTAATGATAACAGGGATGTTCTGGAAGATATTGGGCGTGTTCAACGTGAACTTCTTAGTTTTAACTATTCATTTACCTCTATTATTTATCTCAACAGTCATCTCAATGTTGAAATACCTTTTATACCTAGAGTCTCCCTTTTGGGCATCAAGCCACAGGTGTTACATACACTTCACATTTTTGAAGGTCACTTCCTTCATCTCATTTTCCTAAATTCTTGTTATCCCCTCTCCTCATTCCATCTGTGTTTCCTTATTAATACATCAGTTTATCTCAAATTTTCATCGAATACTATCAACTTAAAGGGGATTAATTATACGTATCGCTTATGCCTTCAAACCTTAACTTTATCTCATGATCAGTCACCATCGCGTTGATGATGACAAACTTCTCTATATTATTGCTAGGGTTTCTTAGGGTTTCACATACCTAACTCCCTTATCGCTTCTCAACTCTATTTCCTTTATATCCCTTTATACTCTTCCCCTTTCAGTCTTTTATTTTCATTTCTATTACAACCATTTCATGAACCAACACAACATGACCATTAACTTCAAACATCCCATCATTCTGGATTCGTGTCCTTCAGACGAACCTTGACAACTTTCACAACCTAGATTCATGATTCATCATGCTTGTCCGCCTCTGCCCTGGTTTTAAAACTTCTACACTTTCTCTCTATCTTCCTTAGCCTTCTACCAGCGCGTGGCCTCTCTCTTAGGAAGGTAAGTGGAAAAAACAGTCTTTTGCACTTCGTCAATCATTTAGGATCTCAAATGATTCCTCTATTTCCTTTAGCCAGGCTCTTGCCTCGACTGGGTCAACTTGTTCTATGGAACTCTGAGAGCTTAGCGACTTAAAGGTCCTGAAAGAATTTCCCACCGCATTGTTTCCTCAAGGTGGTGGTTGGGGATAAAAGTATAAGTTTTGTTTAGGAAGGTCCATGGATTGCCCAATAGGAGTACCGTCCTGGTTCTCCCTATCTTGCTCGACTTCTGTTTTCTCAATATGAAATGTTTCATCCTTCTCCCATAATCGGGGTTATCTTATACGTTAAAATCCATGTTTTCCACTTCATTATGTTATGGGTTCCTTCTTTTTTTTGATGGCGACCTCCCTGACTATCACATTCAGGTTTTGTCTTAAATCTTATTCCTCGAACTATGGTTTTAATCTAAGATCCCGTCCTTAAGCTCTTGAACGTTTGGAACCCAAATTCTGTAGGAATACCTCATTATTCCCTTATCATCTTTCTCGATATCAATCTTTTCTCCCGTCAGTGGATCTCTGCCTTCATTCATCACTTTTTCTTGGTATAATCTGATCTTTTCCAATTATTCGGGTTGCATTGCAATCTCAAACAGCTTTTCGGTACCGGCTCCGGTTACCTTCACTTCTATTTTTATTTTCTCGAAATCTCTTATCAACTCTTCAAAAGACATTATCATATTGAGTCTCTCCTTTCTACTAAGGGCGTCAGCCACCACATTGGCTTCCCCTGGATGATAAAGAATCTCATAATCGTAATCCTTGATTAGCCCTAACCACCTCCTCTGGCACATGTTGAGCTCTATCTGCGTGGAAATATACTTGAGCTCTTATGGTTTTTGTAAATCTCGCACTTCTATCCATACAAGTAGTACCTCCAACCTTTAGGGCAAATCTATTTTCGTGAGCCCAAGATCATGGGTGGGATATCGAATTTATATTCCCTTAATTGTCTTGACGCATACGCGATTACCTTGCCGTGCTGTATAAGAAGCACCCTAATTCCTTATGCGAAGCGTCACTACAAATCACAAAATCTCCTTTTCCGTCCGACAACGACAACATAGGGGTCGTCACCAATCTTTGCTTCAGTTCTTGAAAACTGTTCTCGCATTTCTCTGTCCATTCAAACTTCTCAGTCTTACGAGTAAGCCGCATTAAAGGGGCTGCTACCTTTGCGAACTTGAACGAACCTACGGTAATAACCAGCCAATCCTACCTCTGGTAGTCGCCCTAACCACGGTCATCAATTCCTTAGCGGTCCTTTCTTCATTCTTGTCAGGATCCTCCACGGGATCCTTTCTCAGCAACAATCCCTTTTGGGATAACATCCTTAATTGCTATATCCTTAATATAAACATCATCTGGTCCCTCGTTAGGGTGCTCCATTGGATCCACAATCTGATCCCCAATATATAGTAAAAATCATCGTATTATTACTCTTAAACTTCAGGGTTCGCAGTCCCACTACCATATACGATAACAAACTACGCTTCTATCATGATATTTATAAGGGTTCCCGTAAGGGTTTTAATTGTCAGTACTACGTTAGGTAGTCCGACTATGAACTTGGCAAGAGTTCTTATTATCTTATTGAACTTATCATTTTAACGACGCATCATTTCTGAATTTTATAACTCTTAGCTCTCTTACCATTTTTGTAACACCCCGAAATCCGGGGTCGGGGATCCGGGTCGTCACGAGTTCCATTTCCCTTAATAACACTTAATCTTAATAAACAACCAACTACTGCGTACTGTGACCCCACAATATATACACACACACACACCACAAGTTATAGTCTCATAGATGAATACCAAGAATAACACAAGTCATTTTATTCCCCAATTATAAGTCATTACACCTCAAAAGGGTTTCTGAATAAATTTACATATTCTTTGCCATTATTACAATTCATAATATACATAAGTCTGGTACATCAACAGTTCAAAATCTAGCCTATTGGTAGTTCCTACCTCGGCTACAGCGGCATCAACACCTACAGGAAACTGCGGAACGTTTACTATCCGCTCACGAATTGGGAGCTTGGTCCTGTTCATCTTTTTTATATGTTGTTGTGTGATGAAAGAAGAAAGCAAGGGTGAGCAACAACCCCACCGAAATAATATATATAATAATTAACATATATGAGCATCTTCATAGTACTCATGAAAGTCTTGGTCAAGCAGAAATGAACCAAGTTTGATATCTTAATGCGACGAAGTCACAAAATATTCAGTATATATACACATATATACTTTTCAAAATCTTTGAAATCCTCTGACATATATAATATACACAGAGTTCCAGTTTTTAAGTGTATAAAAATATCATTGCAAGGTGATCTCATATATCTAACCTTGTCTCAACGTTTTTCTGAAAATCTTTGTCATGTATAAGATAATCATTAATTAGGTATAAGTTGAAAAGATGAAGTTACGAGATACTCCAATATACTTATATCTTTTTTCGAATACTACTTGAACTACCACCGTTCAAGGTATAAATAGTTCATCCCGCAGATGAAGTTACAAGACAAAACTTGTATAGAATCAATCTCTGAAATATCATTAAAATGAAATGAAGTTACGAGATACTTCATTTGATGAAAATATCATTTTGAAAACTCGACCCTGCCAACACTCGATAATCACCCAACCGTAGCCTTTCTATCGAAGTGCTCTGGGTAGTGTTGCAGAAATATCCAACTGGATGATGAACTCATTACGGGAGTTTGCCGCGCCAGGAAGACCACTCATGATGATCAGTCGCAGTAGTGCAACCCCACCATTTTCTACAGGTTGAGGAGAACAACGCATTTACTTGTCAAACGAACACTGGACTCCTAAGGAATGGAGCATCTTAGCGGAACTTCCGGGCCATTTGGGGCCAATATAATAAGGCTGGGCCGGCGCCACTCGACCACTTACGCCACTCCTATTTCAGATGAAATCCATGACTCTGAAATGTAAAGCTCGTCCCCCTTTTCCCCAAGTAAAAACTTGTTGATACGACTCCACCAAGAAGTCGTATCTAGTTGGAAAGGAAAACTCACTGATATTTCCCAGGCGATGCCTATTAATGGATTAACTTATTCCAAGAATTTTACTTCCCGAGTGTTGGGTAAGTAATCAAAAACTCTTTTATAAAAACAGCAACCATGTTGCGAATATAAAAATACATCACGGAGCCGGATCCCTCAGATTTTTAAGCGAGTATTTAAATCCCCTTCGAAAGGATGATCTTAAATTTGAAAACGAGTTTTGGGATCTGCTCTAACTTTCCAAAAATAGTTTTAATAAAGTTTGAAAATAATCTCTGGAAATATTTAAAGTAAGAATGATTTGATAGTATTAATCATTTTCCGAATACTTGGCGAATATTACACATTATTCTTTAAGAAAAAAAGGAATATTATTTAATAAAATAAGCGGAGTCATAAGTCCTCGAATGAATATTCAGACTAATATTCATTAAATAAAATAAGTGGAGTCATAAGTCCTCGAATGAATATTCAGACTAATATTGATTTATTAATAGAAATAAAATAAGTTTCATAACTAGAAACTCTATTTAATAATTAAACTAGTTTTTGATCGTAATAGGGACCTTAAATGAATATTCAAAAAAATAATATTCCCATATAATATAAAACTATCGGATAAACATTATTCGATTAATAGTTTTGAAAACAATATATATATAATATACTCGGGAACATCGCCTCCCGGTTTAGAAAAATGTTCGACTCTGGGTCCCCTATACTAAGGGTATACGCTACGGCTTATCTCTAGCATAGGTATTATGCAGTTTATAATCAATTGAATCAACAATAAGATATCAAGATTATGAAACAGGCATGCATATATATATATATATATCATATTAACATGCTCCAATATATCGTAAGATTTGCTAATAACAATCATGCACTTATCGCAAGATAATGCATATATATATTTACATCACAACAACAGTATAACGGCTAGAAAACTTGCCTGAGTGTTCCGGGATAGACTTAAGCTTAGAGTGGGTCCGGTAACCTATGAAGAACAACATAAGCCGGAATTAGACCACGGTCGCTTAAGAAACTAGTCAAAACTCACTCATACCCTGACGGTCGCTTACGGTCGCTTATACGCTTAATGATTTGCATTAATCGCTCGCGTACCCTCGGCTCCACTAATTTTAATAAATTAACCATTACGAATTTTAAGGCGACTCTTTCGCGAATACTTTACCAACTTCCTAATCCACCTTACATAATTGTTTCGTAATCCAATTAGTCTTTTCAGAGCATTAAACAAGGTTTCAAATACTTGGAAAATATCGAAACCAGGGGAGGACCGAAGGGAGCCCCGGTCCCCGCCAACTGCGGAATAACCCCAAAATTTTAATATAAAATTTTAAAATTTACTATCAAAATTTTTTTTGGTGCCCCTAGATTTAAAAAAAAATTGAAATTGAGAATTGATTATACAAAATTTTTATTGATTTTGTTAATTATTTCATTCAAAATAATATTGATTAGATGGAAATCATGGAATTTGTTCATTAATCTTAATAATTAATAAATAAACATATAAGATAAAGATAGTACAATTTGAAATAAAAAAAAGATGCCTAAAACTAAAGTCTAAAAAAAGAACATACTTGTTCAGTTGTTCTGCTCCGGTCCCAAAACCCCCAATACACACTATACATACAAGTTACAAAATTACAATCTCTAATATCATCTCTCTTTATCTACTCTACCTTTGCATCTAATCCGTAAATATGAGTAAGAGAAAAGAGATTACATCCTATTTTCAACCCAAGAAGAAGCAAACAACTACTTGTGAAGATGAAGAACCTTCTGCCGCCTCAATTGAAGTCACTGGAGATGGAGTTGAGCCTCTGATTTTTGGTGAGATAAACAGAAACTCCGAGCAAAATCCTCAAAATCCAGAGATTGTTAATGAAGGTATTGATTCTGAGAACACTGATGAAATTATTGATTTCAATTCGTTAATACGTGATCCTGGTTTGCGGAAACAAATTGAGACTTATCATCCAAATAAAAAAGATTTAATTAGGAGAGCATACATTGATCTTGGCCCATATCAACCTGTGCAAGTTTATCCCTTATCTTGTCCAGAAAATCATCCCCGTCGATTTCAAAAGAGTTGGTTTGATAAATTTCCTTGGTTAGAGTACTCCCCATAAAAAGATGCAGCATATTGTTTTTATTGTTTTCTTTTTGCTAAAAATCCATTAGGAAGGTGTGGCTCGAATACTTTTACTGTCAAGGGGTTTAACAGTTGGAGAAAAGTAAACAATGGAAAAGATTGTGCTTTTAGATGTCATGTTGGGAAAGGAGATGGTTCTAATTCAGCTCATAATTTTGTGGCTAAATGTTATTATAATCTTAAAAATCATCCTTGTCACTTGAAGAAGATAGTGGAGAAACAAAGTGCAGAAGAGATCAAACGAAATCGAATGCGTCTTAAAACATCGATAGATGCAATCAAATGGTTGACATTCCAAGCTTGTGCATTCAGAGGACATGATGAAAGCTGCAACTCGAAGAATCAGGGTAATTTTCTTGAGATGTTAAAACTTTTGGCTTCTTACAATCCTCAAGTAGAAGAAATAATTTTAGATAAAGCCCCCAAAAATGCCAAATACACTTCACCAAAAATTCAAAAAGAACTTTTACATGTTTTTGCTAGGAAAGTGCAAGATTTAATTTGTGATGAGATTGATGATGCAAAATATTGTTTGATTGTGGATGAATTTAGAGATATTTCTAAAAGGGAGCAAATGGCTATTGTGGTTAGGTTCGTTAATAAAAGCGGCTTTGTGAGGGAGCGTTTCTTGGATTTAGTCCATGTTAAAGATACAACTTCTTTAACTTTAAAGACTGAAATATGTGCTATTTTGTCTCATCATAATCTTAATGTCAAGAACATAAGAGGTCGAGGATATGATGGTGCCAGTAATATGCGTGGTGAGTGGAATGGGCTGCAAGCCTTGTTTCTTAAAGATTGTCCTTATGCATATTACATTCATTGTCTAGCACATCAATTACAATTAGCACTTGTGGCTGCAACAAGAGAAGTACCTCAGATTCACACTTTCTTTCAAAATATGGTCTTTATTATCAATGCGGTTACTAGTTCTTCTAAGCGGCATGATGAGTTGCAAGCTAATCAAATTGCTGAAATTGAACATTTAAAGGAAATAGAAGAGATTCAAACAGGTAAAGGTCTCAATCAAATTGGAACATTAAAACGTCCCGGAGATACTAGATGGAGTTCACATTTCACTGCTATATGTAGTTTGATAAGAATGTATGGTGCTACTCGCTCGGTTTTAATTGACGTTGCTGCTCAAGGGACAACTTTTTCTCAACGAGGTGATGCTTTAAGTGCTATTAAAATGTTAATGTCTTATGAATCTGTGTTTATTTTACATGTGGTTAAGGAGATAATGGCTATTACCAATCTACTTTGTCGAGCATTACAACAAAAGTCTCAAGATATTTTAAATGCCATGTATCTGGTTTCTACTACAAAGATGTTGATTCAAAAATTGAGAAGTGATGGTTGGGAGTGTAACGTCCCAAATCCGGGGTCAAGATTTGGTGTCACTAAACAATCATTACATAAAATAAAGAAATAAATAAATAACCCCTTGAATTCGGATCGTTTACAGGTTATGGTATGAAACAAGAATCTAACCTTCTATAACTCACTTTAACTATAATACAAGTGTAAATACCTTTGAACTAATGCTCTTGTCACATTCTTCTTACACCTTCAATCTCTCGCAACAGAAATTTCTCTAACTTCTGCTGTCTATCAAAGCTATTCACTTTAATCTTTATCTATTTCAGGCAGAAATAAGAATTTACAAAGCAAGAGTGAGCCAAAACTGCCCAGCAAGTATATATTTTGAGTTTCAACATTAATATCAAAGAAAAACTTCCGGACAAAATCTCTGAAGTATTTTGAAGAGCGAAACACGAAATCATTTAAAGGATATACTTCATCTATTTAAAATCAATTTGATTTGCATTGCTATAAATCACATAGGGAATAACGACATTTTTATAAGAGCTTCAGAGATAGCGTATTTTCAAAATAGCTCCTGGTAACACTTCATACTTGAGCAACGAATGCAATAACTAATTATAAAACGACGTTCAAGAAATTCCTAACTATTCAGTATCCATCATTATCGACTAAGTTTTCATAACTTAGCCTGCTAAACCAGCCTGATAAGGACGGATTGAATAATTAAGAAGATCTCAATTCATTCAAGATTCTAATTGTCACTGCGCAACTAATGCTGCAGCAACAATCTGAACCTCGAATTTATTTAGAAACATTGTAATTTCCCAAAACTGAGTGTTAAGAAAGAATAACTTTAATCCATAATCACATTTTATTTCAAGAAGGAAGGCCATTGATGGTGATCAACAATAAATTAGACTGGACACTAGTTCACACTTATACCCTGCTGATCATTTAGGATACAGTGCAGATTTATACTTACCTATATAGATCCAGTCGGGTCCCCAGGCACTACAGCCCATCTCAAGGCACCGATTATGTTTCGGTCCTTAGGATTAAGTAAAACTTAATCCCCAAAGTATCACTATCCAGCCCGTAGAGTGTTTTGATGTCAAACCATTTTGAAGTCAAAACATCCCAATTCAGGGTTCGCAAAATAACCCGAAAGAATGGGTATTTGCTCACGAGAGCAATCGAATTATAGGAACAATAATGAAAAGGAACGTGCATAATTAGAGTAATTGCATCGAAATATAAAACAGCTAACTATTCTGAACTTAGAATAGGAGCGAATAATATTTGCAGTATTTAAAAAAAATTCAGAATACTTGCAGTATGTAAAAGAATGTTCTGGAATACTTGTCTCAATAAACTTCAATCGCTATTACTAGTTGACTTCGATTCGACGTGATCGTTTGGCTTTATCGTCAAACTACTATTCCATTCTGGATTCGATCCCGACATTCAGACCCTTTGGTTGGAACTTCGTTGATCTCGACGTCTAATCACTAGATCGTTCCTAGTCCGATGTCACGTCTCGGGTCTTCTGTCTAAACCTACAGGGTTAAAATACCCTAATTCAGATAACCGCTTAAGCTTAACATCAAATCGTCACCCCATTCTACCCATACGATTTCATAACCAAATTCATATTTATATGTATTATCGAAATACACATAGAAATTATGGTTCACATCTTCGAAATTCGGTTCGATATTTATTTTCTAGAAAATACGTATACTCGTCATTTTGAAAAACAGGGTAATCGATTATTTATAAATTATCTTGTCTCAATCATAGTCCAGTTCATATAATGTAATTGTATATGATTATTCGACGTCTCCGATAATTATAGGTTACGTTCCCGTATTTTCGGAATTAATTTTCCCGAAAATCGGGCAGCGTTTCCTCTATTTATCGGCCTGCCCGTCGAATCATTTCGACGTCAAAACACAACACAACAATCAATCCAATCCACCATTCGCCATCCCCAATCACCGATACAATTCAATTGTTTTTATTCATACTTTCATTCGTGTTTTATTTTTCATTTCATTTCGAAATTTATTTCACAAACTAATTTTTTTATTTTTATTTATTTATAATTTAGGACTCAGAATTAATTCATCACGGTCCACCGTCGACTCGCCAAAGTTCATCGTCGACGGCGGTAAAATTTACGTGTACCCGATTAATTCCGGGTTTCCAACGTAAATTCTACCGATTAAATATAATTATTTCCCGCACGAAAAATATGTTTATTTTATGAATATAACTCGAATAAGTTTTTCCTGCAGAAAAATTAATAAAATAACATCAAAAATGATCTAACAGCCACGCGCTACACATGCAAAACGGAGAAGAAACCGGGAAGCAACACAGTCGAACCCACACCACCACCACAGACCACCACACACAGGCACAACGTCAACACAAACACACACAGTACACAATACACACATCATACACACACACACACACATATATATATATACGCACGCAACCAGAAACATGACTGAGGCCAATCAACCGGAAAATGAAACAACGGCCGGAATATTACCAAGGCGGCGGTAAAATCACCGGAAAAGGAGAAAACCGGGGGAGAAGAAACAGGAGCAGGGGCATGGGGAAGAACAGGAAGGAGGAGGGAGTAGAACGAGAGATATAGGAGAGAAAAGAGAGTGACGCGAGAGAGAATTGAGAGGCGAGAGAGATCGATTGAAAGAGGCGAGAGGGACAAGAGATATAACAGGGGGTGGGGATTTTGGGGTAGAGTTAGGTTTTCATTTTATTATTTTTTTTCTTTTCTTTTCTTATCTGATTGTTACGTATTTAACAATATCCTGATATAATTTGCGAATAACTGTAACCCAAAATATCGTTTAAAATAATTTTTTTTTTGTATTTTATAAATATTATGAAACAAATAAAACATCAATTTCGTAATTTTTTAAAGCAATTCTGAATTTAATACAGAATTTACACTTAAATGCGATCAGAAAATCATTTAAAGATAAATGATCAATAAAATATTGATTTCTAAATTTTTATAAACTCCTAAAAATAATAAATAAAATTATAAAATAATAAATAAAATTATAAAATAATAAAAATAATTTTAGAAACAATTTTAGCATCTATAAGAATAAATATTTAATAAAATTATTTTAAAATGAATTAAATTCATACAGCTCGATAATTAATTATAAAATTAATCTTCGCGTCCAACAAATCACAAACAATTAATAATACAGCGACACATAGCCGACAGATCCATCACATATTTTATTTATTAAATAATTTGATAATTAAATTTACAGATCGGTTCCGAAAATAGGTTACTTAGCCGCTAAGTAACTGAAAAGACGATACGATTTTAATACCAGAATTGGATAATTACCAAAACAGAGCTTCCTATAAAACACTTTATACGAAATTAAGGTGATAACGTCTCGCCTTTTGAGAATATGGATTTTTATCGATATATAAAATGATTTGCGTATCGAAAATTTCGCACCAGGACTCTTACAGATCCAACTATACCCCGGATTGAAAAAGCCAAAACATGAAAAGTGTTCAGAATTATCAGATTAGGTTAGGAAGGAGTTTTCGGAAGAGTTTCGGGTTGTAAAAACGCAAAAACGACTGAAGTGGGACAATTTCTGATTCTAAAAAGTAATTTTATAATTATGTAAAAATAATCATTGTTAATTCTATAAATCCTTATAAAATCATATGATTATCCAAAAATTACCAGAAAAATATCAAAATTATCTAGATTTAATTCTGGATAATTAAAAATTAAAATTTTCACATTTTCATCAGAAATTAACATCCAAATATTAATATCAATTATCAAATAATTCACCAAAATTCACATAAACTCACATAATAATTATTTATTGATAAAAATAAATACATAATATTTCCCGGGCGTTACAGGGAGAGTCTCTTAGAAAATGTGAGATCATTTTGTGAACGACATACTATCTTGATTCCAGATATGAATGCTCCCCACTTTGATGTGCTTAAATCTCTTCGTCGACAAGGAAAACAAAAGCAAATGGTGACAATGGAACATCATTATCGAGTAGAAATCTTTACAGCTGCCATAGATCAACAATTACAGGAGCTAAACAATAGATTCAGTGAACAAATAACGGAGCTTCTCATTTTAAGTGCACCACTAAATCCTAGGGATGGTTACAGGTCTTTCAACATAGAGAACATTTGCAAGTTAGTTGAAAAGTTTTATCCAGAAGATTTTTTGGGAGATGAAAAAATCCATCTACAGTGTGAACTACAACATTATGGGTTAGATGTTCCGGTTCATCCAGATTTGAAGAATCTGTCTACTCTTGGTGATTTATGTCATGGATTGGTAACCACAGGGAAAGCTGACATGTATCCATTAGTTGATAGACTATTTAGGCTTGTCTTGACTCTTCCAGCATCTACTGCAACATCTGAACGAGCTTTTTCTGCTATGAAAATTGTGAAAACAAGTCTTCACAATCGAATGGAAGATGAATTTCTTAGGGATTATTTGATAGTGTATATTGAAAAGGAGATTGCGGAGACATTTCTGCCGAGGAGATCATTGATTCTTTTTATTTGATCAAAGAAAGGCGTGCACATCTCAAATAAATCGGTATGTTTTCTACTTTTATTTATTTTGGTCCCCCCCATATTAGATTCCTGGTTCCGCCCCTGATCGAAACACTATTCTTTAATAAAATAAAGAATATTATTTAATATAATAAGCGGAGTCATAAGTCGTCGAATAAATATTCAAAATAATATTCATTAAATAAATAAGTGGAGTCATAAGTCCTCGAATGAATATTCAAAATAATATTCATTTATAATATAAAACTATCGAATAAAAATTATTCGTTTAATAGTTTTGAAAACTATATATATATATATAATATACTCGGGAACATCGCCTCCCGGTTTAGGAAAATGTTCAACTCTGGGTCCCCTATACTAAGGGTATACGCAAGTACTGCTTATCTCTAGCATATGTATTATGCAGTTTATAATCAATTGAATCAACAATGAGATATCAAGATTACGAAACCGGCATGCATATATATATATATCATATCAACATGGTCCAATATATCGCAAGACCTGCTAATAACAACCATGCACTTATCACAAGATAATGCACAAATAATTATATACATCACAACAAAAGTATAACGGGTAGAAAACTTGCCTGAGTGTTCTGGGATAGACTTAAGATTAGAGTGGGTCCGGTAACCTATGAACAAGAACATAATCCAGAATTAGACCACGGTCGCTTAAGAAACTAGTCAAAGCTTACTCATACACTAACGGTCGCTTACACGCTTAACGATTTGCGTTAATCGCTTGCGTACCCTCGGCTACACCAATTTTAATAAATTAACTATTATGAATTTTAAGTCGAATCTTTCGTGAATACTCTAACAACTGCCTAACCCACCTTACATAATTGTTTCGTAATCCAATTAGTCTTTTAAGGGCCTTAAACAAGGTCTCAAAGTAAAGAGAGGGGTAAAGGTTCGTTCGCGAAACGCCGTTACTTAAAATGGTTGTTTCTCCTAAACCGCACATCGGAACCAAGCGATCCACATATCAAAACAAAGTTTATGACACGCTCTAGCTAAAAATGGCAATGTTACAGATTGGTTGTTGAGTTTTCTGTCCTGAACACTAAGAACAAGCAGTTGAATAAAAACGGGCATTACGACGGCTATGTTTACGCGATTACCAATGTTTAAACTACTCCAATTAACCACCAACCAACTCATAACCATCAATACAACAAAACTTCACCTAAACCATACTACATCAGTCCATAACCTCCAAGTTTTTCAACTCAAACAACCACAATCAAGACCTATGAACTATTATTAAGTTTCAATTACCAAAACACTTCCAAATCAAACCAAACTACTAATAATCACAATCCATACTTCTCATTTCACAAAACCAACCATTAAACTTACTAAAAAATAAAGTAAAGGCTAGGGTTTGAAGTTTATACCTTCCTTGGTAGGTGTTAAGTTTCTAGGAAGCCTTAGGGAGCCTTAATCTAACCTCTTACAAGCTTGATCTTTCCAAAGAAATCAAGAACACAAAGTTAGGTTTTGAAGTTTCTAAAAGTCCGATTGAAAGAACTGTAAAAATGAGGGTCTTACCATGCTTATTTGGACGAGACTTGTGAATAAGAGTTGTAGGACATCGCAATACCTTTCCAACGAGCTATAGAACACAACATTTGAGTGATTTTTGAAGGAGATATGGCAGTTTTAACTATCTGGGTTTGTTTTGGCCGAGAGCTTTTGTTCTTGGAAGCAAAAGTCAACTTCTAATTTTTGTGTTTTATGATATTTTCTTGGTTGCTTCTCCTTTTTGTCTTGGCAAATATTTTAGATTTTTACCATGGTAAATTTTACATGGCCCAAAATCAACCAACAAAACAAAACCCCTTGTCATGCTTATGTCATCTATTTGCCACATGTCTTTGTCTTTTGGTTTGATGATGTCATAATACCTTGGATTCTTGTACAAACTTATCTCTTGGTTGCGTATTTGTTTTACGGTTCGCTTAACTTTGTTCTCGTTCGTCGTTTGAGTGATTATATCCGGGATCTTATTACTTGGGTTCCCCTAAACCTTTCTCAATATTTTATATTCCTTTTATGATCCTCTCTTATAATCCTTGAATTTAAATCCTTTTAATCATGTTACCTTATACTCAATTTTTTCGATATCTGGTGGATTTTCAGGAAAAATCAAAGTGTTCGAATTTTGATTCTGACGATCTTTACATACACTCATTTACTTTATGGAATACTAATACGATCTTAGAATTTCCATAACAGTACTCCTACATAGTGTGGTCTGATAATTTTCCTTAATCAGCATCATCAGCAAAAAGTTATTATTCATCAGTGTTTCAAAAATTCCAAAAATTGGGGTTATTACAGTATAAGTACTCCAAGTGGGAGTGTTAACTAACTAAAGCAGTGCTCTTTGTCCAAAATCTCAACCAAGACAATTACTCCCTCCCCCCTAAAAAAATTGTGTTCTCTAATGAACCCCCCAACTGATGCTTACACCTGCTGCTGTCATGTCAAAGAATTGTAAGTATTGGTTCATTTATTTTTTTAAT
Source organism: Apium graveolens (assembly GCF_009905375.1). Taxonomy (NCBI): domain Eukaryota; kingdom Viridiplantae; phylum Streptophyta; class Magnoliopsida; order Apiales; family Apiaceae; genus Apium; species Apium graveolens. The sequence continues at coordinate 88,039,992 of NC_133647.1, forward strand.
TTTTTTAGGATTTTTTTATCTATGTTCCACTTAAGTTCCCTCTTTGATGGCCATATTTATTATCTATTATATATATATATATAATAGAGCAACTAGGGGGTTCATTGCAACATTTTATTCCTTGTAAAATTATTAAAATACCCCTCATAATTATATATGTTAATAACTTTTCATTTAATATACACGTATTAATTACAACTAATGTGAATGTATTGATTATCCTAACTCATCATTACATATATTTATTAGCACTTCATCATTTAAAACAATTTATAACTATATATATATATATATTACATCTATCTTAATCTATCTTAATCTATCTTAAAACTGAACATAACAATTTTAAAAATTTATTATTTTGAGTGAATATATTAAATTCAAAGACGATTATTAAATAAAAATAGGTCAGTGTATTAAGACTTCAGCGTGAAGAGTACAAATTATTATTATATGAATGGTACAAGGAACTATTAAAAAAATCATAGTTGTCATCATACGACCAAAACTAAACATAGACAAATATTAGATCGAAAGATATACGTGATATAATACTGAAAGTTTTAAACGTATATAAATGTAACCAATATAGAACTTTAATGTATATAAGAAAAATAGTTGAGCAAATTTGTGGGGTCATTAATCTTATGACACATACTCTTCGGATATTAATAATCCCACAATACGAAAATTTCAGGGTGACGAGCATAAATTATTTTTAGGCGAATATTATAAAAAACTATTATAAGAGAGCATGGTTGTCATCATACGACTGAAACGAGACATAAACAAATATTAGATCGAAAAATATATGTGATATAATGCTAAAAGTTTTAAACACATTTATATATAACAAATACTGAACTTTCATTTATATAAGAAAACAGTTGAGCAAATTTGCAGGATTATTAATCGTATGACACGAACTCCTTGAAGATAATTAATCTCACAATACATATTTTCGCCAAGATCAATAATCATGTAACTTATTTATCATACAATTTATTCGTATTTTGAACAAACCCGTGCTTTGAACGGGTTAAAGAGCTAGTTACTTAATATAATATAATGGACCCATGTTACTATGGCCCCCCCTTAATTTGAATTTCAAATTAAAGTGTTGATTGTGTGTATGTATGATGAACAATAGATTAACACTAAGTTATTACAAGGTTGTTTTCAAGCTTTATTAACTGGAACCGAATAATGAATGAAAAGATAAACCACCGATAATGGGAAGCAGCCCTCTTCTCTCTCCCCCTTGTGAGTTTAGTTTTTGCACATTTGTATGCATTTTTTGTATCCCTTGTGAGCTTTTGATTATAGTTCAATATAAATGTCCAGTGATTAATAGTCCATTGATAATTATAAACATCTGTTCATTTAAATATGTTAAGTTCATGTGAAATGAGGTATTATATTCATACGATCATAGTGGATATGATCTCAAGGAATGTGGATTTTAATAAGCATTTGTTTTTTCAAAAGTAAATTGTCAAAATTTTATAATAATTGTTGAAATTATAAATTGGACATATAGTAATGAATGAACAAGCTTTTAATCATTATAGACATTTATGGTTCGTTATATATGTTAAGTTCATGTCAAATGAGGTATTATATTCATACGATCACAGTGGATTTGATCGCAAGGTTTGTGTATTTTAATAAGCATTTGATGTTTCAAAACTTCATGTCATAAGTTTATGAAGTTGATGCAGTATTTTAATAAGCTCATGATTTCATACCAGCAATTTAAAATGTGCAAGAGGACCCTAATATACTGACTCTTACAAGTGGAAGGGTGACATCATTCCACGGTATCACTATTTCTAAACTATAGCCTATTGTCATAAGCTCAATTATTTTGTTCTCTTACCAACAACTATAATTTTTACCATCTTCTGCTCAGAGGAGATTGATATATGCAATTACTCACCCACAAAATTCTATATAAACTACGACCATCACATCATGCATCAGCCATATAATTGTAAGTCCTTATCGCTCTTTTTTTATTCTACGTGGTAATATAAGTGAAAGTAAATTGGGATTTATGACAAAGCTACATAATTCACCCAATCTTAGGTCAAAATGACCAAATTTCTGTCAAAGCAACTTCTCTTTGAAAAGGAAAACATATCAGCAATATACACTCCTAGATGTGAAAGAACTATGACCTGCATTCATAGAGGTCAGAAAACCTAAGTCCATGGTTCTTGCAATACTTTTTCATTCTATGAAAGGTACTCCAAGTAACCATTTACATTTTGTAGGATGAGGTCATTAGTAAGGCCACCATTAACTACATTGATGAGAGTAAAAACTGGAAAATCACTGCTTGCACCTCTTTCCACAAGAAAATTGAAATGGACAAGGACATATATTTGTGCAATATATGCAAACGAGTTATTCCTTACCCAAATAAAAGGTATATAGTTGATGAAGATATCAAACCTAAGTCCTATTAGTCAACTAACTATACTATATGGGTGTACAACTTTAAGATCCACGCTTCAATATCAGATTCAAGCGGTCATGTCATGTTATATTGCTCGACAGAGATGTAAGAAGACTGATGTGTTATATATTGAGTGCAACACATATGGGGAGGGGTAAATGTGTTTTTATTGATTTTTAGGCTTTTTCAAACTGTTTAGATATGGTGGACAAAGCAGTCTAATTTGTAGAGATATTGTGTTTGACAAAATTAATAAAGCATGCACAACAAATACGGTATTTTCAAAACTCACTTAACTTTGTATTAACATTAAGTATGTATTGCTCCAAAATCCTGGGTTCTTAAGAATATAAGAACTCAACTTCTCCCTTGAAAGAGTACAAGAAAATCTAGATATGTTTGTTATACTTTAAAACAAAGGACCAATATTTAATTTATAGATTAGTAAACACAGGTTTACACAACATGCAATAAGATGTACAAAACTCTACTTTAAGTTATAAAGCTTTTCATTTCTGGCTTAATGAATCTTTGCAAATCATGCAGGTCTGTGACTTTCCTTTGTCAGTTAATCTTCTCCCTTGATCTTGCACTCTTCAAACTGCTTTTGTAGACTTCTCAATCTAAGTGATTAGATCGTTTGTTGATTGATTATCTTGAATCTTTAACTTGTCTGCATCCTATACTTGAGGTTTATATCGAGATCTCCAGTTTATTGTATAGAGAACTGACATCTCGATAAATATAATGGTTTATCGAGATCTCTGAGTTCTCTATAAGTGTTTTGACTTGTCGAGGTCTCTGATTTCTCTATAAGTGAACTTGAGTTCTCCAAATCTCTGTATTTAGAAATGATTTGTCGATATCTATGAGAACTTTATATGCATTTTGAATGTCGATATCTCTGAGATCTTTAATGAGAAGTTGACTTGTCGATATCTCCAATATTCATATCGTCATTTTGACTTGTCGATACCTCTGAGTTCTCTATATGCAGAAATGACTTGTCGATATCTCCAATCTTCATATCTTCATTTGACTTGTCGATATCTCTGAGACTTCTCTATAAGCCATTTTAGACTTCTCGATAAGTCATTTTGGAGTTCTCGAATGACTTTCTATATAACTTGATCTGTGACTTGTAGATATTTTGACTTAGAACATTTTTCTTAAAACATATATATTCAGCTCCAAACTTCTTCACCTTTTCTCTGAGGCATTATATAATGACGTTACTTTAAACAATAGTCTTGGAAAAAACCCAAACATAAAATTAGGCCTCAACCGTTATACTCCTAACCAGCTAAAACTAAATCAACAATTAATGTTTCATACAAATGTTACCAACTATTTAATATTAGTTTTCAAAATTTTGCTATTCTGTCCAAATAGTTTGCTTTTAATATTATTTATGGACAAAAAAATTTACATCACCCGTTGATTGGTTTTAAAAAAATATATTAATTTGCTTAGGTACTCTCAACTTCTTTTTCACCACAAATATTTGATCAGTAATTTTTTTCACAAAAAAAGTAAACGAATGTAATGAAAATTAGCGGAAAATTTACGTTTTATTAAAAAATTATAACCCTAACCATGCATAGCGGGCATAAAATCTTAGTTTATATATAATGTGAAACCGGTTGAAATTGCAAAATACAAATGAGAGTATATGGAACACTTTATTGTATTGTTATTAAGTATTGTTCGGCATTAGGGATGGCAATCAGGTCCGTCGAAACGGGTTTAGTAAAAACCAAACCCGAACCCGAAAAAACCCGAATCACTACCCGAACTCGAACCCGAACCTGTCGAGTTTTTTCGGGTTCGGGTTTATATCTCTACCAAATTGTACCTTAATTTCCACAAAATCTAGTGAAAGATTACTATGATCTGAGTTGAGCAAAGTGTTCGTATATCTGATGATATTGAAATTTTTGAGGTTGAATAAGAGGGTTCATAGAAAATATTGAATCATTCTTCTAAGAATAAAATAATTGATGAAATAATACAACAATCTTGGTGTTTAGTATACTTGTATCGAACATGCTGTTGAAAACATGTTTAATGATAATAGTACAATAATATTAGACTTTAATGCAATAATTTGTAAAAGGTAGAATTTTTTAGTAATAATATTAGTAATATATGATAATATATTATATCATTACTTTCAAAATATAAAATATTATTCATATATTAATACAGGTTTCAAATCGGGTGCGGGTGCGGGTTCGGGTTCAGGTCGGTACAAAATGGGTTTTGGGTCAGATTCAAAACGATATGCCTTAAACCCATCCGACCCGAAAATGATTTGGGTTTAAACATCAAACCCGAAACCGTATCTAAACCCGAAATATTCATATTTGGTAAAACCCGATTGAATTGGTACGAATCGATACGGATAGGGTATCCATTGATTCGGTACAAATTGCCTCATATTCTGCATATATGCATTTCCAATGTTTTAAGTTCATGTGAATCAGCACTTTTCGTTTCTGATTAACTTGACGATTTTTCTAAAATGAGTTGTTTGTCAATATCATGCATCTTAACAAGTTGTTTATCAATTTCTGTCCAGTTTGAGTTGTTGCTACAGTCGCCAATTTGGAGGTGAGGTTGTTGGGGAACTTTGCTACCAGGGACGTTTATGGATTTGTTGGTGCTAGCAACAGCAAATTAGACATGGGCAATGCAGCAACAGCAAATTAGACATGGGCAATGCAATAAGTTCGCTCTTTGTTAGAAGGCCGGATAACGGGGTAGAACAAGGACCTCATGGCATGATTACATTCTCTAAATCATGAGCAGGTGTACCACTAAATTTTGTGCTCTGCATGGACATTTCCCTGGATTGGTAATGGTGTCAATGGCACCTCTGCACATAAATGTTTCTTGTCAATCACATTTCCTTATATTTTCTGCTTAGTCCAAAATCTCTAGTGTTATAGGGAGAATTTCGTATAACAATGTTGTGGAGGTTAATGGGCAGAACAAAGATCAAGGACGGTGTTTGAGGGCGGAGGAAGGTTGTTTGGTGGTAGCTGAGCTTGTATGTGGACTCCTTAAGAAAGAATAGGGTTTGTTATTCTCTGTCAAGTGTCGACTCATGTCTCATACAAGTGCCTACGTACCCTATTTATAGGGATCAAGCCTCACGTAGTTCTTGGGGAACAAGTCACGTAGGCTAGGGTTAGGACTCTTCAGCCCGTGCAGCCCAAGCCCACGATAAAGTCAGGCCTTCAGCCAATTAGTCACGTAAATCTCGATCGGCTCCACACGCTTCCTACAATCTCGCGGCATCTCCGCAATCCTTCCCGTGATTGTAGGAACAACCCGTGTCGACCCCGAAATCTACGAGCAACTCAGTCATCTATGAGTCACTTTCCATGTTGCACACAAAGTCTTTCGATGCGGCCCGGCCTGGTCACCTCGGCCCGCACCGCCTTCAAACAATAAATATAATGTTACCTCTGTTTCTATAAGATGTGGGCTCATGAGCTCAGCCCGCGTGTGGGCAGCTAAGCCCACCTCGCATGAAGGCACCTGAGCCCACCTCGCGTGGGCACAACCAAGCTCAGCTCGCATATGAGAGCCCAAATGACAAATGTGAGCTCACCTTACATGTGTGAGCCCAGCTCGCATGTCCTCACTTGAGCCCAGCTCGCATGTTTGAGCCCAGCTCTCATGTCATGAGCCCAGCTCTCATGTAATGAGCCCAGCTCGCATGTTACGAGCCCAGCCCGCATGTGCTGGCCCAAGTCATATAAATCCATGGTTCTAGCCCACACACGAGAGTCCAGCTATTTAGTACACCCACAGGGACCTGTTTAGGGCCCATGGCCGAAAGCGGGCATAACATCTAGCTACTAAAACTAAAAGGGATGACAACACTGACTTAACAAAGCGATCCACCTAAAGTGTGCATCCAGAAATAAAAATTGAAAACAAAATAGTATACACAACAACTTGTGTTTCAAGATAACAATAAGATGAAATTTTACGATATTCTCACAGAGAATTAAGAATCTTGTTGCTTGGACTTCTTATCGACATGTGTTTTTCCCTCACCTTTTGTTGTAGCTTCACTACGCTCCCTTTTTTAATCCTTTGGATTTGTTAGGCAACGGCACACTTCCAACCTAGTCACACAAATATAAAAGATTAAAAAGAGAGAATTTGAAGACATACTTCATTGATAGATCAACATCTTCATCCTATTATTTGTGAATGATTCTTCATTAAAAAAAATTGTCATTTCACTCATCCGTTGATCCCGAATATAAACTTTTCAAATTTTGCTTCAATTACGTCACGACTAACATTTTGATCCGGAATATAAACTTTTCCGATTTAGCTTCAATTACGTCCCAACTAACATTTTTCTCCTGATTCAAAAACCGAAACAAAAAAAAATTGATGTTAAAAACAAGGCACCGGATGGAGATAAAAAGGTGAGCATTTACACAAATAGGTAAATATTGAGGTCAAACCTTTCTCATTTTCTATTCGTGAACAGTTTTCATAGATTGATTCCTTAACTTTTCATCAGCAAAATGATGTCTTCTAATAACCAAATCCATGGATGAACCAACTTCTACCAACTCCATCCTTGGCACTATGGTACCAAACTTTTTCATTCTCAGTGCAGAATGAGTGAAAAATAACTAAGTTGAAAGAGACAGAGTCCTCATACCACTTTTTTTTTGGATTTGAGCTTTAATATTAACACAAATACATCCAAGATCCTTTTTAAACATTCTGACCAGAGGCCTCGTACCACTTCTCTTTTGGAAGCAGAATCTCAGAACAGTGTAAACACGTTTCGAATCATTCAGCTTCATTTAAGGATCTCTGCAGTTCTTTTTCCAAGCTCGCATTTTTAACTGCAAACACCGAGGATGGACTTCTGAACTGAAGCATCAGGAGCTACATTCATCTGTTGAATAAAGGATTCAACTTCACCATGTCTGCCTAAGCGAGCAAGAATATCAACCATGCACGCATAATGCTTAATCGACGGAATAATCCCATAAGCATCAGACATTGCATAGAAAATCTTCCGACCTTCTTCAACCAAGCCCATATATCTGCAAACAGAAAGAATGCCCAAGAAAGTGACCCCATCAGGCGAGACGCATTTATCTAACATATTAATAAAGACCTCTAGAGCTTTTTCTCCTTGCCCACAGTTCGCGTATTTACAAATGAGTGTGTTCCACAATACAGTATCATGTGATTCCATGCCGCTAAAGATCAACTCAGCCTCCTCAATGGAACCACATTTTCCATACAACTCAACAAGTGCACTAGCAACAACTACATCACCTAAATTCCCAGACTTGATTGCATATGAATGTAACGACCTCCCATTAACAAGACTCGCAATTCTGGAGCACGCCTTCAAGCAACTGGAAATCGTAAATTCATTCGGTATAAATCCTTCCTTTTGCATTTGACAGAAGCATTCAATGGCCTTCTCCTCTTGACTATTTTCTACATAACCAGCTATAATCGCCGTCCAAGTGATGAGATCTTTCGTATACAATCTGTTAAAAATACCTTCCGCATCTTCCATACAGCTACACTTGGCATACATGTGAACGAGGGCAGTCCCTATGTTGTTATCATTGCTAAGGCTGTCTTTAATAATATATGCATGCACCTGCCTTCCAAAGTTGATATCTGCGAGGCTAGAACATAGTTCCACAGTACTGATATACGTGGATGTGCTAGGAGTGTAACCTTCAACAAGCATCCGCTTGAATATTGGAATCCCTTGATCAAAAGTTCCCTTGTTATTGAATCCAGACAAAAGGCTATTCCATGATACAACGTCTCGGTGGCTCATACCACTAAAAACATGGTAGCTGTCTTTAAACAATCCTAGCCCCAAATACATTGTGATCATTGCATTGCAGATCACATTATCAGTTTCAAAACCATATTTGTAAACATAGGCATGGATTGTTTTACAGTACAAAACACCCAGTCGGGTTGCAACACTAGCCAGACTAGCCACTGTATATTGATTAGGAGACAAACCAGCACGCTTCATCGAAGAAAATAGTTCAGCCGCTTCATATTCCCTTTCGTTTTGTGCAAGGCAATCAATCATTGCACTCCATGTCACGGTATCATCACACTTTAAATTAGAAAACACTAATAGCGCATCATCTACCAATCCGCACTTAGAGTACATATCAACAAGACTACAACCTAAAAACTCTGCAGATTCACACCCAATTTTAAGAGCAATACAATGTAGGACTTGACCGGTAGTCAAGTCACCTGACTTCACACATCCCTTAAGAACAGTACACAACGTAAACTTATTAAACTTGATTTCAGGTTCATTCACACTGCAAAACAACTTCAAAGTCTCTGTAATCTCACCCAACTCAGTATATCCATTAAGCAAAACATTCCACAACACAGCATTCCGCTCAGGCATCGAATAAAAAACTTCAACCGCATTCACTAATTCCCCACATTTCGCATAAAGATCAACAAGACACGGCCCAACAAATCCATCTCCCAAAAAACCAACTTTAATCACCTCATTATGCACTTGCACACCAAACCTCAAATCCAACTTTATAACACACCCCTTCAACACACTCGAAAAACAAAACTCATTAGGCCTAATACCTTCCCTCCGCATCTCACGAAACAAATTACCACCACGACCACATTCCAACCCCTCATTCACATACCCCGAAATAAGCGCAGTCCACGACACAACATCTCTTTTAGGCATTTGATCAAGCACCTTACGCCCACAACTCAAAAACCCACATTTAGCATAGAAATTAATCAAAGAAACCCATACATGAGGATCTAAAACAACCCCACATTTCAAAATAAACCCATGAATCCCCTTACCCTTTTTCACAAACCCACTTAAAACACAACTTTTTAACTCCTTAGAAAACAACTGGAGCGTCTGTTTTGTTTCTAAAACCTCATTGTTCTTAACTTTTTCTGTTAAATAACTAGTTGTATTAAGCAATTTATAGCTAACTGATTTGATGGGTCTGTTCTTGATTAGATACATACAAAATGTGTATGTATAATATATCGTCACTTGGGTTTTACATGTAGCTACTGAAGTATGGGAGATTGGTCGAAACTTCAGGAACAAGTTTTTGTAGCATGTAATAACAGACTTTAATACTGTTCGAGTGTTTTGTAATAAAACAGGAATTATTATCTTTTTTAAAAGACTTAATAACATTAAAATATATAGCGCTATACTTATCCGCGTCCAATAATTGTGTTTGGTTAGGGTGAATGAAATGAAATGGAACGGAACGAGATTTTAAGTGGAAAATGTTTAAATTTTCTAAAATTTTCATTCTTTCACGCATTACATTCCTAATCACCTACATTATAATTAAACACCCCAAATTTGAGATGGAATGCTCCATTCCTATTAACCCTATATTCTTCACAATTCTTATCCTAACAATTTTGTCCATCTAATTATTTTTTTCAAATCTTCCCTCCAACTCCCATTTAATTCATTTAATTACATCCATTACATTCTATTCACCCCAATCAAACACAACCTTGAATTCTGCCTTTTAACCCGAACGATATGAGATTTCGTACCCTTTAATTCTTTTTACCATTATTCGTATAAAAGACATTACCCTCCGAGTTGTATAGTTATGGGTCAAAAAATACATTTTTTATAACTTGACAGAGAAAATGTACATTTTTTTTACATATTTGTTGTATATATTAGCCCTTCAAATATATCATAAATCTTTTTAATCCCCAAAGTATACAAAAAAGGATATCTTTTGACCCATAAAGGTACAACTCAGAGAGAGTAAAATGTTCTTTTTGCCTTTTTTATTTATATCGGTAACGGTAAAAAAGGTTAAAGGGTACAAAATCTCGTATCTTAGAGGTTAAAAGTTACGAGTTCAAATATTTGAAATTGATAGGTATAAAACTATATAATTTAAGGAGCAAAAATTCATTAAACCTTTTTAAAAACATAGTATTTTTTGATTGGTTTCTATTTTTGACCAACATAGCTTATTGCTTATACTCCATTTTGACGGAATTTAGAATTACGAAATAAAAAGATTTGAATATAATAATCGTGACTTTTGAATATGAAAGCGGTTACGACTTGCGAGTACAAAAAATTGATTATCAAGGCACAAAGTGAAAATAGAAAAAACATATATTTGCATATACAACACATAATTTTACAAACTGAAATCAAATGTTTGTAATTTTTGTACAAGAAATTAAAAGAATGATAATCTGGCTTTGCATGCCTTATTACAAGGGGCTACATGATTTGTAGGAACACATAACAATAAATTATTACATAGAAATTTACAAATAAAGAGAATTATTACATAGAAATTTACAAATAAAGAGAATTAAATTGACACACTGTTGGGAATGCCCTTGCCAGTTAGGCCCCCTTCACTAGTAGGATATAACAATGTATAAGGCACTTCAACTGGCCCAACCCTGTTCTTAAGTTTCATGTCATTGTTCATCTCTGTTATTTTCTCCTCAATTTTTCTCAACTTGTGTCCAAATATCTCGAATGCCTTTAATGGCTCTGCGTCCTTAGTCCATTCAGCATTGTCTCTTTGCCCGAGGTAGATTTCATCCGAAGAATGCCTAGAAAGAATCTCTATCAAAGAAATGCCAAGCAGTGTTTGGAGTTGAGCTGTGATTGTTTTTAAGAAAGCTCTGTCAGGGTCTGACTTAAGTTCTTCGAACTCAGGAGTGCCAGGTTCAGGCATGAGTCTCCTGCTTATGGTAGGTCTGTTTGGCAAGTAACCTGCGTAAGGGAATTGACCAAAATTGACAGCTGCATGGAGAGCAGAAGCTATCCATATGATAATTGTGCACGAGTCTATCAGCTCTTGTCGAGTTTGCATTTTTGGCCACCAGGGTTCATTTTTCTTGTCACCGTGTCCTTGTTCTCGGACTTCTTTCCACCAAAATTGAAGTTCACTGTCATTTTGGACAACGTCGTCGGTCTTGTAGTAAACGTTGCAGTAATCTTCAACCCATGTTTTTATTGCTGACCATATCTCAAGCCCGTCCACCGCATATGGATAATCCTCAATTACTAATCGGACACCATGACTTGAGCTTGAATCCTTAACTGCCATTCCCCTGAATAAATCAAACAAAATTAGTTCACTAACTTTTAAATAGTATGCTGTACTAATTTGCATTAATGTGTAAAACTTGCGGTTTTGTTTGTTACTTACCTCTTCATGAGTTCAATTGGAAGTGCTTGTTCTGTAAAGTTCCAACTTTTGTATACCAGAGAAGACATTTCCATAGCATATGGTCCTGGAAAGACTGTCTGCTCTAAAATTCCACCGCCATTAATAAGAATCTGCCTACCAAATGCATTTATACTCATTGTGTCGCGGAAGTGAGGATGGAGAAGTTTATGTATCGGATGAAGGACACTTAGCTGCCTATTCGTTGCAATTACAAATGGCTCAATCACTGCATGCGTATTCAACCTGTAAACAAAAATCAGTCAGTAAAGATTTGAAAAAAGGAAAGAAAAACTTTCCTACGTGCACACACTAATAAACACAGTTTTCGTGTACCAGTGGCTAATGAGCTGATGGACGCCAGAGTCATTAACTGCAACATAGGCTTTAGCCAACTGCCAAATGGTACCCTCAACGGTACCATCTTCAGCGGGAGTGTATACTTTGCTTATAACTCCATATTGATCTCCTTCTGGATGCGGCAAACTTAGTTCAATCACTAGGGGTTTTAGTGTTCCATCTTCTTTCAGGTAAAGAAGTGTCCGCGTAGCATAAATCTTTGTGAAAGTTGCATTTATTCTTCTCATGTATGGAATCAACATATCATGATGATTTAATATGAATAGCCTATTAGCATGTATTGCCTGTTCAGATAGAAAAAAAAAGCATTTAGTGATCATTGCCAGTTCCTTAAATTCCCTAGCAATATACAACTGCAATATACATGTCAAATATATTAATGCTAAGAATCTGAGTTCAAAAATTTACCTGGTCTACTGTTAAACCATCTAGGCTATTTTCAATGTGATCTCTCGTAATTGAACTGCTGTGATCACCATATATCCTGGGGTCCAGAGTACTTGTTGGTGGGAACTCCTGAAAGAATAAACTGGTGTGAAATAATGTATAACATAATGATTCGAGGTGCATTTTCTTTTTCAAGTTTTTAGTGTTTCATATTATTTACTAGGAACTAGACGGACAAAAGAGTATGTAGAATGGTAGATGATTTGATTTAAGGCAAGCTTACCTTTAGAAGAGAGATTTTAACAGGGTTAACTCCAGCCAGCATTTCTCTAGCAAATTCTTCATCAGTTCTCCAAGCAGACTTGTCCTCTGTCAGAAAATCAGCAACAAATTAAGGAACATGAAACACAAAATCTATTAAACAATTGCCTATATCTGATTCAGGTTTAGATAAAACTGTGGACAGTGTTTTGTAATCCGTACCTTTTATAACCTTGGGCATGGGGAATCTAGCATATCCCTCACCATCAGTTCGAATGAGTTCTTTTAGCAATTCAAAAGGTATTTTTTCCTTGACATTGTCAAGTAAAGGGCCCTCAGGTAGCTTGACTCCTCCTTCATAGAGTTTTAGCACATCTTCAAACGTGTCAAACTCAGTAGGCGTGCTGTCAGCCAAAGCTTCAAACTCAGGTAGAAGAACTTGAGCAATGGATTTCAATGCATAAGCAAGAAAATCTGATAACTTCAAGTGTCCGAATTGTTCATCTCTGGGAACATATATGTTTAAGCTCATAATAAGTGGCAAGCGACTCTCAGTTTTAGCATCTGTCAAGTTACAAACAATATTGTATTCAGTATACATGTTTACATTTACTCAATATAGTCTTGTATGCTTATCTTCGTTTTGTTTCTGAGGATGATTGTTTGATAGCTAAAATTAACATTTATCATGCAACTTAACGTGAACGTTAGAATAGAAAAGTTATAATCGAAATTTAAGAGAAAGTAGTTGACCAAACCTGTTTTTGCTGGTGGTCTTCCTGTTCTTCCACGACGAGGATAAGGGTACTCGGAAGAGCCCCCGAGAACTGGCCTAGCATATTTAGGATCCTTATCAGGCTCACCCAAGTCATTATAATACGCATAATCGTACACTCTATCCCATTCTTCCAGCTTTCCACTTCCAGTTCCTCTTAAATTCACCAACTCTTCTTCTCTGTACTGGATTAATGTAGCCGGTGTTTCACTGGGAAGGTATGTCTGTACAATAAAATTCAGAAACTTGTTTAGTCACATTATCACTCAACTTATACTTTTCGATTATCATATGAAAATATGATGTTAACATATAATAATAATGGAACATGAAAGATAATGACCTGATTTGTGAAGAAAACACGATCAGTTTTGTACTTTTCAGCTGGATAAACCCAAGAATTGCAATCAAAATGAATGTTACCATGGCCCGGAACATTTTGAAGAGTAAGTGTCTTAAGGTAAAATTCGCTGTGGTGAAAGTTTCTGATGAGGAATGCCCCGGGCAATCCGATGTCTTCCTCCCAATCAAATGTACAATCAAAAGCTGATTCACCAGCAGCCAGAGGTGTGACTGTTGTGATCCAGTCTTCCAGATATGCTGGTTTTCCAAGTTTCCCTCTCAATCCCTTATCTGCAACACAAAAAACAAAACATTGTTCTTAACAACAAAAAACTAATAATCTTAGCTACTGCACAATACTAGTACTAAAATGCAAAATGTGGAGATACATGGCTAATAACCTGAAGAATGACTATTCACAGCACTAATGAGCTGCAGTGATACTTTCTTGCCAAACAATTCATGAACACGATCAAGGATCGAAGCATTGAGGTCATTGAAGTCTAGCACATTTTTCTTCATCAACACAACTCTTCCCCGAAAAGTCTTCTTTGTTTGGTCGTTTTCTCCTTTGATAGCCTTGGAAATCTTCTGAAACATGTCCATATCACTGTCAAGTTTCAACTAAGAAATGAGTTTATAGAACAGTAACTAGTAATGTAATTGCTTATGAATCTAAGAATGCAGTATTAATGTTTGTTGGTTTTGAGTTAATGGTGAGAAATGAACAACATGGTATGATGGTATTTATATACATTTTGGAGTTGCCTAGATTGAACATGTCATGAATTCCCAGAAGCTTCACTTTTTCAGCTAAACTTTACTTATTGGAAATATTCTTACTTTAAAAATCGTTATGTCAACATCACAACATGCAACTAAATCATTTATTTACCCTAAATTTGAAAATTGAACCTCGAGCTCGAATTATATTTTTATAAATTGTCAGATCTAAACTTTTCCGCGTTATGAGTTAGATAATTGATAATCCTTATGCTTTCTCTAAAGTCAAATGGTCATTTGATATTCATGTAATTCATTTGGCATTTCATAACGGTACCATTTCAAAGTATTCCTTAATATACTCTTCCATATATTTATTTGTTTTCCAAAATTTTGTTATAAATTACAAAATTTCATTTCTTTAGTATTTGTACTTATTTATACCTCCTATGTGTACATGGAGGGTAAAAGTTCACAAATTATTCTCAAAATAAAAAAGAATCTGAAAATAAAATTTTCCCATAATCACTAGAAAATATATAATAATATGTTTCAAAGTAAGTGCATCTAAACACTTGACAAATGCTTAGAGTAGTATTTCTAATATCAAAGTTAGGTTGGCAGTATTAATATAATAAGTTATTATCGCATTCAATTAGAAAAAAAACTAGTGGTAAATAAATAATAAAGTAAAACGTTGAATAAATTTAATTATTTAAGCACGAGGTGGCTTAAAATTATTTAATACACTACTACCAAGTAGAATATTAAAGTTATCGGATACAAATCCACATCGACAGTAGTATTACATGTCAACTTGTGAGCTGAACGTGGCCGCCTCAGCTTTGCATCGAAATCATTCCTCATGCATGTACGTATTCGTAAGTCGTAGTAATAATTTGAGTTTCTTCAAATTTAGTTTAGGTAGGGAGTGGTCAACTTTGTGTTTTGAAATACCCCCTAATCGATCCGCGGTGTAACTAGATGTTTTGAAATACTGGATGATGTAACTTGCATGCGTTGCTTTCACTAGGAGATTATATACTTGTATTGTTTTTTGTTCTTAATTACGTAAACTATTACTACTTGCGAATATAGATAATAGTATTAAATCTATTCCAAAGTCCAAAAGTATAGATCATCATCATCATTCCTCTCACCTCTATGCCCTGTCGTTCGGATAGATTGGACCGAATATGACAGGACAAATTATTGGGTTTCAAAGGGATGAACATTTAATTGTAAAAAATAAACGGCTATGAACATTTTTCCACCGCAGTCTTGCAATTTTGTTTCGACCCTCGTCCCATTTAGCCGAGTCACTGGAGAAATGTTTGAAAATTGACCGGATTTTTTTTTTTACAGTAGATCAGGGGATATGGGGTCATTATGTATGCAATGATCTCCAACTATTATATTATTATATTAAATCCTTACAACGGCGTTTTAGACCTAATACAATGCTGTTTGAGTATTGCGCCTGCGAACCCTACATTTACTCGCTAATACAAACTTTTATTTTCAAATATAATACAAGGCAAAGTATTGCATTAAGGCCCTAAAACAACCCTAAATTGCTAAAATACAAAACTAGACTATTGCAATAACTTCTAACATTAAGAAGATAATGTTAAATACAACCACGTAAATATAACCGAAGTCAAATTCAACCGATTTTAGTTGAAATTAAGGGCGCGGCAAAATACGACCGAAATTGGTTGTATAAAAATTTAGTGATATTTAGCAAGATCAAATTTAGCAATAAATTCGACAACGGTAGTTAAATTTAGCCGTGCTCGTAAATTCGACCGAATGTCGGTTAAATTTACCCTTGACAAAAAAATAGAGTGACTTTTCCCGCTTATTGAATTATCGGACACTCCTAAATATAAGCGATTTCGGACGAATTTAGTCTTCCCACATTTTCCCAATTTTCGGCGCCAAAACAGGTGGAATTTTCCCGGTCTGTTGTAAAATACACATTCTTAATGCAGTTGGTTTTAGGGCCACGTCACTGACATACATCAGCAATTTTAAATACTACCGAGGGCAGTAGAGAATATTTTGCAACCGACAGTGGTAGAAAATTAAATACGACCGCCAGTAGTGGAAAATTAAATACGACCGAAAGTTGTAAAAAATGAAATACGACTGTATTCAGTTGTATTTAGCCGCTTCCTATTTTATTCTGAATTCGGTTGAATTTAGTAGCTTCAAATACGACCGTATTCCGTTGTATTTAGCCGCTTCCTATTTTCTTCTCAATTCGGTTAAGTCTAGTAACTCCATTTTGACAACTCTACTGTCTTTTTTCTCTTACCAGCCACAATTATCCATTTGCTCCCCCATCTTCTCCCTTTTTCCACTCATTTTATATTTATGTGATCATCCATAATCATCAAGTAAGTATAATTATCTATTTTCATTTATTTTTTTTGTTTATATCTTTTCTTTGATATAATTCCCTAACTTTTATACATATAACTTGAATTTGTTGATAAATATTAATTGTTGTTTACTAATTTTTCCAATAGGATGATAAATAATGTAAAATATTGATATTGTTAATAGTTAATAATTACATGTATGTGCGCATTTGTAGATGACATCTGATCGTAATTGGATTGGTCATAACCGGTTTAATGAGGCAAAATATTTAACGGAAGAATATAAAGCCAGTATGGATAGATTCGTTGAATTTGCTATAGAACATAGCGAAAAAGAAGATAACGGTCTTATAAAATGTTCGTGCCGAGATTGTGGAAATAAGTACTTTAAGAAGCCTAGTACCGGTGTACGATCCCACTCAACCGGCTGTCCAAGATCTGCAGGTTTGTAATATATATGCAACATTTTCTCTTTCATTTTCTTGTATTTAATTATTACTTTCTTTAATTACGATATACAATAAATTTCTTGTTTTTAATTCTTGCAGGAAAAAATAAAAAAGATGCGAGTTGAATTGGGACTTGAGTTCGAGCTTCTTGAAGAACCAACATCCCCTCGGAGCCTAAAGGAATTTTATCAGAAAAAAGAGGTTTTTGTGTTGGTCTGGGCAAGATCCCCAAGAAAAGGAAGGATCAACCTTCATCCCCAAGTCAGTTTGGTTGAGCTTCTAGGCGCACGGGATGCAGCGCAAGTGACAAAAAAACAGAAGGTGGTGAAACAACAATCTGCAGTTGTTGTTCCAGATGAGATATACAAGATGTTGTCGGAGATCCTAGATGCAGTGTGGGAGATGGTTCGCTCTTTACCCACGCGTGAGGTGAAGCAAACCATTCTTGATGAGGAGGTGCGTAAATTAGCCTATGCTGCTATAACGACTCGTATACTTTTATATTATTTAAAAGTGTAATTATTAAATAAATAGTCAAATGAAATATGTGTTGTTAGATATATTTGATAATGTCATGGCTAATATGATTTATGTTTAGTTTTCAGATCTTACTTAACAGGACAAATCAGTACTTAACTGGGAATCAGTACTTATACGGGAAGTCAGGACTTAAGAATATCAGTACTTATATTATCAGGAGATAATCATCAGAAGTTGGATATCAGAACTTAAGTGCTGAAGGACGATCAGATAAGGACAATAGCTGATTAAAGGAAAGAATATCGAGATAAACATAAGAAGAGATATGCATGAAGAAGGAGTTCCGTGAAGAATGGAATACTTGGAAGAAAATATATCTGATTGATATATTTTAGGAAGCAGAATTATATTCCATATCAATTAGCGATTATCTTGTAATTGTGTAGTATATAAACACAGACATAGGGTTTACACTATAAGTGTTATCATATTCGAGAAGATTATTCATTGTAACCCTAGCAGCTTTCGTGATATTTGTTCATCACTGAGAGGTAACAATTCCATACTGTAACAGAGTTTATTGTTTCAATAAAGTTTGTTTTCTGTTACTTAAGATATTAAAGTTTGATTTGATTGTACTTTACACTGTATTCACCCCCTCTACAGTGTGTGTGACCTAACAAGTGGTATCAGAGCCAATCTGTTAACACAAATACAGTTAAAGATCCAAACACAATCATGTCTGACACAGAAACTCCAACTAAGCCTACCAAAACTGAAGAACCTCCAAAGACACAAATTCAAAGTCGGTATGAAACCATCAGAGTTCCCATAATGAGACCATCTGAATATGCCATATGGAAGGTGAGGATGACCATGTTTCTGGAAGCTACAGATCCAGAATATCTTGATAGAATCAGGGAAGGGCCTCACAAACCAACCAAGCTCGTTGTTGCAGTTGCAGGTGAAGCAGCAAAAACCGTACCAAAGGAAAAGAGTGATTATACTGCTGAAGATATAGCATCAATTGCTAAGGATGCTAAGGTACGACACTTACTGCATAGTGCCATTGATAATGTAATGTCAAATAGGGTAATTAACTGCAAGACTGCTAAGGAGATATGGGATGCTCTGGAAACAAGGTGTCAGGGAACCGACACAATTAAGAAGAACAGGAAGACAATACTCACTCAAGAGTATGAACACTTTGATTCAAAGGCTAATGAATCATTGACTGATTTATATGATAGATTTGTCAAACTCTTGAATGATCTGTCACTGGTTAATAAGGAGTATGATCTTGAAGATTCATACCTTAAATTCCTGTTAGCTCTTCCTGAATGTTGGGATTTGAAGGCAACAAAAATAAGAGACAACTATAGTCTTGATGAAACAACTCTTGATGAAATTTATGGAATGCTCAAGACTCATGAAATTGAGATGGAACAAAGAAGCAAGAGGAAAGGAGGAAAATCAAGGACAGTTGCTCTTAAGGCTGAAGAAGAATCCCCCAAAGCAGGTACCTCAAGGAAAGACAAGGGTAAAGCTCTTTTCACAAAATCTGATACTGAATCATCAAGTTCTGAAAGTGATGATGACTCAGATTCTGAAAGCTTGCCTGAGACTGATGCTGATGAGGAGATGATGAAACTGTGTGCTCTTATGGTGAAATGGATCACAAAGATTGCATACAAGAAGTTCAGGAAGGGAAAGAAGTTTTCCAGGAAAGGCACAAGTTCTGATAAGAAGAATTTCAGAAGATCTGAAGGCAGAGGATGAAAGTCTGATAGAGGAGATTATACCAATGTCAAATGCTATAACTGTGGTGAGAAAGGCAACATATCTCCTGATTGCAAGAAGGTAAAGGGTGACAAAGGCAAGACTTTTGTCACAAAGCAGAAAAGCTGGACAGACACCTCAGACTCTGAAAGTGAGGAGAACTATGCATTGATGGCAAATGCTGATAAAGAAAGTGCTGAGAGCAGTTCTGAAGCTTCTGAAACAAAGGTACCTCAGACTACTTATGCTTTTCATACTGATGATATTAATGAGTTGAGAAGATATCTTAAAACCATGTTTGTTAGTTATAGAGATCAAACTTTAACATGTGAAAGACTAACTTCTGAAAATCTTGCTTTTAAGAAAAGAAATGATTTCTTAGAAAAAGAGTTAGTTATGTTCCATCAAACTCAGAAGGATAGAGATGATGCTTTTTATGTTAGGGATGAAGTGCTAAAAATGAATGAATCTCTAAAAACTGAGTTAGAAAAGGAAAGAGAGATTATCAAGACTTGGACTAACTCTGGCAGAATAACTCAAAATTTGCTAAGTAGTGAAAATTGGAAAGAAGGCTTAGGTTATGGAGAGGATAAGAATGATAAAGGAACTGTAGAAATTAAGCATGTTGTTAAGCAAAAGCCAAAGTTAAAACCTGTTAAGTTTGTAACTGTAAAGTCTGATAATGAGAAATCAGAAGTTAAAGAGGAATTAACTTCTGACAAACTAAAACAGGAAAAGACAGCTGAAGTAAACATAGGCTTAATGACTAAGAAGCAACTTAAGCATAAGCTGAAAGATGTTATGAATGCAAACAAGGTAAAATCACCTAGGAAAAATAGGAATGGAAAGGAAGGTGTGAATAAAAGCAATGATTATAAACCTGTTCCTGATGCTCCTAGGAAAACATGTCATAACTGTGGAAGTTCTAACCATCTGGCTTCTTTTTGCAGGAAAAATAAGAACATTAACTCCTTACCTTCAAAATCAGGAGTTAAGAGTCAGTCTGTTAGATATAAACCACAAAATCCTTGTTTTCATTGTGGTAGTTTATGGCATTCCATTTATACTTGTAAGGAATATCATAGTTTGTACTATGATTATTATCAATTAAAACCTTCTTTGAAGAAAGTTTCCATTGTTCCTTCTAGTGTAAATTCTGATTCAAAGTCTGATAGAGTAAGTTCTGATAAGAAAAATGTTAACATAAACTCTGATGCTAAATCCGCTGCAAATGTTAACAAACTTAATAAGGCCAAAGGATCCAAGCAAGTCTGGGTCCTTAAAACTAATCATTAGTGGTCTTTGTGATTGCAGGGCAACAGGAAAAATATCCTAGTTCTGGACAGTGAATGTTCAGGACATATGACTGGAAATAAGGCCCTGCTATCAGACTTTGTGGAGAAAGCTGGCCCAAGTGTTTCTTATGGAGATGGCAACATTGGAAAAACATTGGGATATGGCAATATCAATCTTGGGAATGTCATCATTAAAGAAGTAGCTCTGGTCTCAGGACTTAAACACAATCTGCTGAGTATAAGTCAAATCTGTGACAGAGGTTATCATGTTGATTTCTTTGAAGAACACTGTGAAATTGTGAGTAAATCTAAAGGCAAAGTTGTTCTGAAAGGATACAGGCGTGGTAACATTTATGAAGCTAAACTTTCAACAAATACTGATGGTTCTGCAATCTGTCTGATGAGTAGAGCATCAATTGAAGACAGCTGGAATTGGCACAAGAAACTCTCTCATTTAAATTTGAACAATATAAATGAACTGGTCAAGAAAGATTTGTGAGAGGACTGCCAAAGTCAGTATTTGCTCCTGATGGCCTTTGTGATTCTTGTCAGAAGGCCAAACAAAGAAAATCTTCATTCAAGAGCAAAACTGAATCTTCAATTCTTGAGCCTTATCATCTACTACATGTTGATCTCAGGACTTAAACACAATCTGCTGAGTATAAGTCAAATCTGTGACAGAGGTTATCATGTTGATTTCTTTGAAGAACACTGTGAAATTGTGAGTAAATCTAAAGGCAAAGTTGTTCTGAAAGGATACAGGCGTGGTAACATTTATGAAGCTAAGCTTTCAACAAGTACTGATGGTTCTGCAATCTGTCTGATGAGTAGAGCATCAATTGAAGAAAGCTGGAATTGGCACAAGAAACTCTCTCATTTAAATTTGAACAATATAAATGAACTGGTCAAGAAAGATGTTGTGAGAGGACTGCCAAAGTCAGTATTTGCTCCTCATGGCCTTTGTGATTCTTGTCAGAAGGCCAAACAAAGAAAATCTTCATTCAAGAGCAAAACCGAATCTTCAATTCTTGAGCCTTATCATCTACTACATGTTGATCTATTTGGTCCAGTAAATGTCATGTCTATTGCAAAGAAGAAATATGCATTGGTCATAGTGGATGAGTTCACTAGATACACATGGGTGTATTTCTTGCACACAAAAAGTGAAACTGTATCTATCTTGATTGATCATGTCAAACATCTGGATAAATTGGTCAAAGATTCTGTGAAAACCTTAAGGAGTGATAATGGCACTGAGTTCAAGAATTTGATAATGGAAGAGTTCTGCAAAAACCATGGAATAAAGCAGGAATTTTCTGCTCCTGGAACTCCACAGCAAAATGGAGTTGTTGAAAGGAAGAATAGAACTCTCATTGAAGCTGCACGTACAATGCTTGAAGAAGCAAATCTTCCAACCTATTTCTGGGATGAAGCTGTACAGACTGCTTGTTTTACTCAAAATGCAACACTCATTAACAAACAAGGAAAAACACCATATGAGATGGTGAAGGAAAATAAGCCAAATCTGAAGTACTTTCATGTATTTGGATGCAAGTGTTTTGTTCTCAAGACTCATCCTGAACAGCTATCCAAGTTTGATCTAAAAGCTGATGAAGGAATCTTTGTTGGATATCCACTTTCCACAAAAGCCTTCAGAGTCTATAATTTGAGAACAAAAGTGGTCATGGAATCTATCAATGTCTCTTTTGATGACAAGAAGATTACTAGTCTTGAAGATTTTATTGACCATGATCAGCTGAGATTTGAAAATGAAGACTCAAATTCTGATACTGAAAATCCTGACAGTCTAAGTCCTGATACTCTAAACTCTGATGGATTAAACTCTGATGTTATTGAAACTGTGGTGACTACGCCAAAGGAAGATGCACCTATGCAGGGGGAGCATACTCAAGATCTTACCACATCTCAAGAAACATCAGAACATACATCTGGCTCTTCAAGTTCTGATTCGTCAAGTTCTGATAAGCCAAGTTCTGATAGTGCTGAAAATCTAAATTTTGAAGAATCCAACTCAGAGAGCATAGTTTCAGGGGGAGCATCAGAAAATGAAAATGAAGACAGCATGGATCATGGGGGAGCATCCAGTTCTAGAGAAAACCTTCCATCTGCAAGGAAGTGGAAAAAATCACATACACCTGATTTGATAATTGGAAATCCTGATGCAGGTGTCAGAACTAGAACAGGTACTTCAAACGAATGTCTTTACAATTCTTTTCTCTCTCAGACTGAGCCAAAGAAAGTGGAAGAAGCTCTTCAAGATGCTGATTGGGTGCAAGCAATGCAGGAAGAGTTAAATGAATTTGAAAGAAACAAAGTGTGGACCCTAGTGCGAAGACCAAATAATAGATCTGTTGTTGGTACAAAGTGGGTATTCAGAAACAAAACTGACAGTGATGGCATAATTACAAGGAATAAGGCAAGGCTGGTTGCAAAAGGATATTCTCAATATGAGGGAATTGATTATGATGAAACATTTACACCAGTTGCTAGGTTAGAAGCCATAAGGATATTTTTGGCTAATGCTGCTCACAAAAAGTTTACTGTCTTTCAAATGGATGTGAAAAGTGCTTTTCTCAATGGAGAATTAGAGGAGGAAGTATATGTTGAACAACCTCCAGGCTTTGTAGATTCCAAATATCCAGATTATGTCTACAGGCTTGATAAAGCACTTATGAACTTAAGCAAGCTCCTAGAGCATGGTATGAGACTTTAGCTCAGTTTCTTCTGGAAAGTGGATTCAACAGAGGAACAATAGACAAAACATTGTTCTACCTCAACCATGGAAAGGACTTACTTCTGGTCCAGATTTATGTTGATGATATCATTTTTGGGTCTACAAATGACAGACTTTGCAAGAAGTTTGCCAAACTGATGCAGTCAAGGTATCGGATGAGTATGATGGGGGAACTTAGCTATTTTTTGGGCCTTCAAGTCAAGCAGAATGAAGAAGGCACTTTTATTTGTCAAACTAAATACACCAGAAACTTGCTGAAGAAATTTGGAATGCAAGATTGTTCAAGTGCATCCACTCCCATGGCCACTGCAACAAAACTGGATAAGGATACTGGTAAATCAGTAGATATTACTGATTATAGAGGTATGATTGGCTCTCTACTCTATCTAACTGCTAGTAGACCTGATATCATGTATGCTACCTGTCTTTGTGCAAGATTTCAAGCAGATCCAAGAGAACCTCACTTAACAGCTGTGAAAAGAATTTTCAAGTATCTTAAAGGAACAGCTGATCTGGGATTGTGGTATCCTAGAGAATCAGATTTTAAACTAATAGGTTACTCAGATGCAGAGTTTGCAGGTTGTAAAATTGACAGGAAAAGCACAAGTGGAAGCTGCCAATTTCTTGGAGGCAGATTGGTTTCTTGGTTCAGCAAGAAACAAAAGTCAATTTCCACATCAACTGCAGAAGCAGAGTATATTGCTGCAGGAAGCTGTTGTGCACAGATTCTTTGGATGAAGAATCAGTTACTGTGATAATCAAAGTGCTATTGCTATGACAGATCAACAACTATCAGATATCTTCATAAAACCATTGTGTGAAGCCACTTTTACATGATTGGTAAATGAACTTGGAATGGTTTCAGGTTCTTTCTCTAAATCTGCTTAGTCTTGTTCTGTTATATCAGACTTTATGATCAGTATTTACAGAATTTAATCTCTTTGTGTATTATGTGCTTAATTGACAAATGTGTTTAAGTACTGACTGTTGTCTGATATATGTTTCTAAACTCTGATAAGTGATATGTCTGTTTACGTAACTATTCAATCCTATGAGGATAACTGTGCTAGATGCTGACCTAGTAGTCTTCAATAAACAAATGATCCCATGTAAGAAGTAATTATTTCTGTGGAAATCTATTGACACAAGCAAATTCTTATAATTGAACTAAGTTGAGTTTACTTTGTTTATCTTAGTACTAAGTCACAAATTAGAATAATGCTACTCATCTGTTAAGTTCTGATACTAGTAAATCTGCTGAATGTACTAAGTGCTGATAAACCTCACTTATCAAAAGCAAAAGGATCAAAGAATAAAATCAGGTACTCCTTTGAGATCTAGAGTAAAAATGTGGAAGGGACGACCCAAGTGCATTGCTGGTATTAAGTAAATATGCATTAAAAAAGCAAAATATTTTCTTGGTGACTTTTCACAGTCTATGATTACTGGAGAAATACTCTGATAATAGCATAAATTCTGATAAGCAGTCGTGACTCACTTACACTGAGAAGCCACTGTGAAATGGAATTTAAAAAGATGCACAAAATTAGCATAAAATAGTTGAGGTAGACTCAAGCATGAACTCATTCAACAGTAGGTTACTGAATAATGACAGCTCTTTAGCAAAGTTTTAGTTATGCCTTATTTCTAAGTTATACTGAAGTGAATTAGACTTTACTCTTTGTCTGACATTTAGCTTAATGCACACACTAATCACTCCATATGAATGATGAAAATTACTGTGGTGGTCTATGTTATTTTAGATAAACAGTCATTGTGTCACTTTGCACAAACTCTGAGGATAAGTTCTGATTGCATGTTCTGAAGATTAAGTTCTGAAAAATATAACTCAGAACTTGTATGAGGACTTACTAAGATAGGCATTCCTTTTTCGAGTTAAGAAATTATGTTCTGATGACTGTTAAGTTCTGATATAAGTCTAGGTTCTGATATTACAGTCTAATTCTTTACTTGACTTATCTGTGGATAAATTTGATAACAGTCTCGGTTCAAACTAGAATATGTTGAAGTGGAAGATCAATAGTCACTATGGTTAGGGTTAATGGTATTCATACTTGAACAGTCAACTTTTACTTGCTTCTTGTGCGCATTAAACCATGTTTTCTCTTTCCAATGAATGTTTTTCTTTTTCCAAGTCTGGGGAGACGAGGTAGAATTCATTCTACCTATCAGCATTAAATTCCTTTGCGTCTCCTGGCATTCTCTTGCCTATATAAGCAACCACTTCACATCAGCCTTCCCATCAAATCTTTTCTCACAAACTTACCTTCGTACTTTTTCTATCAAAAACACCATGGTCAGATACAACATGTTTTTGAACTACGAAACCTTCAATATAGAGCTAAGCTGTGCCGATTGGCAGCAGGAATGGCACGTCACTGCCATTCCTGATGAGATATGGGACTCTGTCCAACAGGAGGTACTCACTCACCTCCCATTCTTCTATATGGACTACCATCGCCATCTGGAGCGATTGGAGGAGGAAAGGCTGGAAGCTCTCCGCCAGCAAGAGTGAATCATTCGACTCGCCATTCTATTTGTCGAGAGTAGGAAGAAGAAATGATTTATTTTCTTCTTCCTGTTTTTTTTCATCGTCAGCCTTGCTCTGCTTCTTGAGCTAGGACTAAGGCTGTTGATGTTAGGTTTAGCAGCTTAGGGAAATCTTGTATAAATTCTGATGTAATTTCAATTTCATGAATGTATTCTCTTGATATATTAATGAAATTTATTTCTATTTCAAGATTTTGTCTCTAAGTTATTTTGTAATGCATTGATAAATCCTGATAAAAATTCATATTCTGATGACCATATAAATTCTGTTTTAATTTAAGTTCTGATTTTCCTTTATTAGTACTTACTCATCTGATTTATCTTGGTCATTTTCACTTGATTTATTTTCAGAATATTAATGATGCAGTGAAAAATAATTAAATCAGTGGGAACGGTTTTAATTTTGAATTAAAACTGTTTCACCTTGATTAAAGGAATATCTGGGTAAGTGGAACGGTTTTTCCTTGAAAAAAAGGCAAGTGGGCAAGTAATGATTACTGTTTTCTCGCGCCTAGTAACTATCTGTTATTACTGCATGTCTGACAGGTGTCCAACGGTAACATTTTTTTTCAGAGTATAAGTACGACAGAGAGAGGATTTTTTTAATCTTTTATTTCCTTTCATATTTTTTCTCTCTACTTGCTTTTACTCTCTCTCTCTTCTTGTCACGTTGGTTTTTCATACAGACATTTTATTAAACACCTAACAGGCACTCTTAAATCTCAATTTTTCACATGGAACCTAAGGATTTAATCATTGATGGAGCTAAGTTTGTTCCAAATAACTATGTTGCAATTCTTGATCATGCTGAAGCTCCATCTGAATTGCATTTTGTGCAAGATCTTCTTGCACACAGTGAGATTGGGTATGCATTGACCTAGCCTTCAGTCTTTTCAAGCCAACAAGTTCTGACATTTTGGCGGACTGGGCACTTTGATGATGATGGTAGACATGGCACTCCTAGTATTGTTTTCGAAGTGGGTGATTCTTCATATGCAGTCACTCCTGGTACAATACGCAAGGCTCTACATCTCCCAGAAGGATGTACCTTTTCAATTCCAGAGGAATCAGCTCTTCAGGAGTTAATGGCCAATTTGGGGTATGAACAGAGTTTGGCAAAACTTGGGCAGTTAAAACGGGCTCATATCAGAAAAGAATGGAGCTTCTTCTTTGACTGCATCACTAAAGCTTTTGGGAACAAATGTTCGAATTTTGATGTTATCCCAATTCTGAGTCAGCACATCGGAGCTACACAAGATTCAGGAAGAATTCATCAAACAGGAACAATTTCAAAAGATTGATAAGAAAAAGTTCTTCCAACCTACCTTTGACAGGATTGCTTATATTGAGATGACTCAAGATAATCAACAAGCTCAGATTGATGATATTCTGAAAAAACAAGCTCAGTACTTATATTATCAGGAGATAATCATCAGAAGTTGGATATCAGAACTTAAGTGCTGAAGGATGATCAGATAAGGACAGTAGATGATTAAAGGAAAGAAGATCGAGATAAACATACGAAGAGATATGCATGAAAAAGGAGTTCCGTGAATAATGGAATACTTGGAAGAAAAGATATCTGATTGATATATTTTAGGAAGCAGAATTATATTCCATATCAATTAGCGATTATCTTGTAATTGTGTAGTATATAAACACAGACATAGGGTTTACGCTATAAGTGTTATCATATTCGAGAAGATTATTCATTGTAACCCTAGCAGCTCTCGTGATATTTGTTCATCACTGAGAGGTAATAGTTCCATACTGTAATAGAGTTTATTGTTTCAATAAAGTTTGTTTTCTGTTACTTGAGATATTAAAGTTCGATTTGATTGTACTTTATACTGTATTCACCCCCTCTACAGTGTGTGTGACCTAACATGTGTATTGGTTTCGATCGCTATGTGTTGATCTCTGGGTGAATTAGGGTGTATCGGGTTATTTACGTAATTAACTATTGAGTTATATTGAATCGTTTTCACTTTTAAAAGTGAATTTAGTGCAAATTTATTTGCATAAATATTTGAAATGTCTCTAAAATTGTTCTTATGGCTTTATAATCTCAATATTTATTTTTGGGATTTTATAAAACCTAGAAATCAATATTTCATCAATTATTTGGCCCTGTACGATTTTGTGATTTCATTTATTGTTAAAATTCGTATTTAATTCCATAATTCTTCAAAAAATTATGAAATTCATATTTATTAAAGTTGGGAATATTCTGAGAATTTTAAAATTATTTTGGAAATTTTTGGAGTTAGTTTCACCCGCGCATTGATTCGTTTAATTGCTAAAAGCGGGTATAAATTGTGTTTCAGAAATATTTTAAAATTATAAAAAATTACGTTTTATTTACTTTGGGATATTTATAATGTTTTAAGATTATGTTGATAATTTTTTTTTGTTTTATTTACCCGCGAGCTGTATCGTTAAAAAAAATGGGGCGGAACCGAGCTGCTCAGGGGGTACATGTTAATTGTGTTGATACGTGTCAAATACTGTGATTTGCTGTGAGTTGATAAAATTAAAAATTAGAGAAGAGATAAACACAATTGTGTTTACCCCCTCCCCTGTCTCCTTTCTCTCCCGATCAATATCTCCATCTCTCTTTCCCCTTCGATCTTTCTATCTCTTTTGTTCTTCGGTGTCTTGCCGCAGTTGCTCTGATTTTCCGGCGATTTCGACATCCTATTCTCTGGTCTGTTTCCGGTGGGTTTCTTTACCGGCCGCGGTACCTTGTTTTGATTCTTTCTGCTTAATTGATGCTTATATATATGTACGTATTTGTGCGTGTATATATCAGTTAAGTAGAGGGTCTTTGCTTGTGTTCTGTTACCGCCTGTTGTTCCATTTCTCAGGCCACTTTCCGGCCACCTGTCGCCGCCGGTTCTCCGGCGAGGTGACAACGGTGGGTCTGTGTATTGCTCGATTGTTTGGGTCTGTGTGTTGCTCGATTGTTTGGGCAGTGTGTGTGCGTTGGTGTGAGTGAGTGTGTGTATGCGTTGTGTGTGTGTGTGTGGGCAGCCGAGAGGCTGTGGTGATGTGGCTGTTGCCATGGTGGTCTGTCATTTGTGTTTTTCCGGTTGCATCTTCTGATTGCAATTGTTTACTTCGGTTGGCTGTGATTTTAGACTGGTTATTTCTAATTTGATCTTATTATCGTACAAGAGGTTATGATTGATATTCGTGAAGCAAAAATGTATTTTGTGCGAAGAATAATATTAATTTAATCGGCGAAGTTTCGCGTTGGAAACCCGGGATTTTATCGGGTACCCGCGAAATTTTGCCGCCGTCCGCAATGAATTTTGACGAGCGGACGGTGGACGGTGATGACGTTGTTCTGAGTCCTACAAATAAATAAATAAATATAAAATACGAATAATAATTGATTATTTAAAATGTTGTATCGTTAATGGAAATGTGATGGTGGTTGTTGGATTGTGTGATTGGTTGTGTATTGACGTCGATTTTGTTCGACGGGTAGTCCGATAAACAAAGGAGACACTGCCCAAATTTTGGGAGCCTATCCTGTAAATTATCGGGGGATGTTCGGCGAGTGTATATAGTTGTATACCTGTAAAGAAATGATGTACGTGCCTATCTGTATATTGTAATACTTGGTTAATAACCTTATTTCTTTGCGGAAGGTATCTGTGGGTTGTCAGAGTATATTTTATGAGTTATAATTGGCAACCCTGTTTCTTAAAGCGATAAGTATATATGATTTCTAAAAATGAATATCGAGCCAAGTTTTGAGTAGGTGAACCCGGATTTCTATATGTGTCGTATTAATATGTTTAATTACGAGTCGGGCATGAATATTGTTGGGTAGAATTTGTGTCGAGGATATGTCAAGCGTACCTGGTCGTCTAACGTAGGGTATTTCGACTCTGTAGGTTCTAGTCGAAGGACTCGAGCATTTGATAACGAACTAAGTTACCCTAGTGATCAGTTAACGAGCGCAACGAGGTTCCCTATCGAAGGACCTGGGCGTTGAAGTCGGATCCAGGATAGTCAAATAGTAAAGCGATAAAGCTGAGCGTCCCGAATCGGTTCAAGGTCAATCAGAGATAATTGTATCGCTCTGCAAGGCAAGTACCCCTAACCATTCTTTTATGGTTCAGTGCATATGAATAGCTAAATGTTTTATTCTCGTAATGGAACAGAAACATTTTAAGTTACGTATCCCCTGTAGTTATAAATCACTGTTTTCAAATTGTTTTGGGGAGAAATAACTTCGAAAGGT
Source organism: Apium graveolens (assembly GCF_009905375.1). Taxonomy (NCBI): domain Eukaryota; kingdom Viridiplantae; phylum Streptophyta; class Magnoliopsida; order Apiales; family Apiaceae; genus Apium; species Apium graveolens. The sequence continues at coordinate 88,070,547 of NC_133647.1, forward strand.
ACCTTTCTCGAATGGAATGATTTGTGAAATGGATTTTATATGTGTGTTGGTTAAATAAATGATTTTGGAAAATGAGATAGGTACAAGTGTTTTGAAAACTGGATAAAATGGTCAGATATGGGATACATTGGGGCCTGAGTAGGCCTATTGAGGTGGCATAAGAGGCTAATTCGGTTGCGTGCACTATAAAACCGATTAGTCCAGCAGGTCAGAGACCTAGCTAGTCTCTGAGTTCCAGAACAGGTAAATGGGATGGCATTTAGAGCCGTCTGGTGTTGATAGCCTGATCAACTATCTTCACATATCCACTACGTATCTGATTTGGGTTTTGTGGTCTCCATAACGGAGCAAGTGGTTTAGCTAGTGGATTTGGAAATGAAGATAGCATGCTAAAATTTGACTCTGGTATTTATACACAGCACACTATTGATGTTATTGTTTTACAGAGCATGCTAGTTTTGATATCCAGTTTATATCATGTTTTACATATTTCTGGCAAGTTATGAATTCTGTTCCTATAACTGCTTTACTTTAAACTGTTTTACTCGTTATTCATATAGTGGTGCTGCTGAGCAAGCAATTGCTCACCCTTGCAGAATATTTTATATGTATTACAGATGCCTAGGAGATTCTTGTGCGGTAGTTAGGGCAGAGTTCTAGTTCCTTTTGTGTCAGGCTCCTCTGGGATAGTTGTGCTCAGACCAGATGAGGTATGTTGAGTTGCTGCATTAAATTAGTGGTCAGGATTGTGTAAAGTAATTTGAGTTGTGTTAGTTGAGTAACCTAAGTCATACTTAAACCTGGAAAAGATCTTAGAATGAGGGGTCATATTTATATTCTATCATGGAATTGATTATATTATGTTTGTTATGGTGATTGTTGATGACATCAACTCCTGACCCCGGGGTTGAGGCCGTCACAGTTGGTATCAGAGCCACAGGTTTGAGTCCCTGATTTAGGTTAGGAATAGAGTTAAAAGAGTACAGGAGGGTTTGCATATAGATGTGAATCAGCAACTCAATCAGAGGAGTGAGTCTATAAGTTTAGTCAAGGGTTTCAGAAACGTAACCCTGACGTTTGTTGAGGATTGACTGGAACTGCCCTAACCTTGAGTACGTTCCCTTTGTATATATGTTACTAGTAATGTTCGATAAAGATTTCCAGTTCCCTCTCGAGTATTCGAGTCTGATTGCGAGGATTCAGCTTTTGTGCGGTTCTTTGGTGTGTCAGCTGAAGAGGCGCCAACGTTATTTCTAAATATCACCTTTTCTATGTCAAGGAGTGTTATTGGCCAGATGGCGTGACCTTGGTAAGCTGGATTGAATGACAATCGTTAGCGGCTGCTATAACGGTTAAGTCTCAAAGAGAATGAGGACCAGTACGGTGGTGTATATCTTGATTTCTTATACTTCTTTCTTGAGACCTATTTTGTTCTCAGAGTAATTGTTTCCTATTTCTTAAGTTACTTATTTTCCTCTGAGAAAGTTGTGAACCCGAAGTAAGCTACTTAGGGTTATGTTGATCTCATTACAAATCAGATTCACCCCCTTCCTAATTGTGAATTTCCTTTCGAACCTTGTTTCTTCTCTCGGAAATTCTATCAGTTGATTGGGGCAAACAGTGCATATGAAATGACCATTTGTCTGCCTGACAAAAGGGTCTGGTGGGACGCCACCAAGTTATGTATTGTGAACTGTGCGGTACTAAAACTGGCCATCTTATGTACTTGTATGGTTGCTCTCAGTCATACCTATATCTTCTTCACAGTTTCTTCTTATTTGATTCCCTTGAGTTTGAAATTTCCTTTAATATTTTATGATTTTGAATTTATGCGATTGGATGGTCCTCGTTATTGAAAGCAAGTAAGAGCGACTGTCGAGAAAAACGAGAGTCCTATATCAGGATGCCATTTAAGTGGTAACCGTGAGAGTTCAGGATCTAAGGATGGAGTTATAACCTCGAGAAAGGTAATTCAGTGATTGATGAATCACTTGAGGGTGATAAGAAATTATCCCTGGAGAAAGGTTGATTGAAGTTTGGGACTAGGGTGCCTAGAAGAGTCCAGTATTCCTTAAATTGACTTGATGTATCAGTTTGTTCTATGTAATTGGTGGCTGATATAGCCAGCCAAGTCTCGTAGTATATCAGATTAGTGTGATGTGGTAACTGAGGAGTGACGGGGAGTTATTTAGTGGCTGTTGTATTGAGAAGTCATGCTACGGTGTTAGTTTCTAGTATTTTAGTTCCCTGAACTGTTATTGATTCTGCTACTGTCATTGTTGTTATAATTGCTAGTGTTATTAATCTAGATTTCTTTTGTAAATGGACCTTGATATTAAGGACATGGGTATTTTATTGGGCAACATTTTCCTGATACGGGTGCACCGTTCAAACGGTGATATTTTGTTAAACATTTTGATATATTTTGAATAAACTCATTTATATATCCCAGAAAAATGCCACCTAAGAAAGCTACCCAGTCTAAAGAAAATAGTAGTAGTTTTGCGGAGGGTCCAACTGTAATATCCCATAATCTTTTTAGAATTCGATTAATAAAAGAATAATAGAATAAAAAGGATTAAAATTAGATAAGGACTAGGATTTAAAATTGGGTTAGACTAATGGGCCTAAAATTTGGATCCAATTCTAATATGGATAACTTGTAGGTTAAGAAATAGAGTTTTATATCGTTATAAATAGATCCTATTCGTCTTCCTCGTTTTTAATATAAAAATTCGTAGGGCTCTTCTCAGCATAAATCAGCTGTTTTGTAAAATTCGTAGAAAATTCATCGTAAGTCAGAATTCAGTGATTCTAGACTTTTCGGAGAGGTGTTTTCCTTATCTTCAACTTTCGTGTTTTGTATTTTTCAAGATAACATCGTTTAGAGGGTCAAAAAGGCTAAATTCAGAACTGGTCAGAGTTGGAAGTAAGTTTTCGATCGATCTTACTAGTGTTTTCAAAATTATGTGTTATGTGTATATATTTGATTATCAAAATTTGGTCTAAGTGATGATATATTTGAAAGTATTATATGATATAGAATATGTATCGATGTATATGTGTGTTGTCTCAACGATAATTTTGGATCTTTGATTTGTGCCATGGTTTGTGAAAATATCGAATAAGAAATTAGGACCGTAGTCACCGGATTGTAGTGACGACTTTCAGAAAATTTAGGACCGTTATCACCGGGTTGTAGTGGTCGTGGCATAAATTATGGATTTTGAATTATTGTTGTTTATGTGTTATGTGTATCGGATGTATCGAATAAGAATGTGAAAGTTTATCGAAAGTGTTTGTTTCGTATATTATATCGTATTTTGTTATATGTGTATATGTTACTTGGATTGCTAGTTGGATCGATTGGTTTCTTGCTGGGCTGTATAGCTCATTCTTTCAATTTCAGGTTTCGCCTAAGAGTTCGAGTTGGATAACATTGGAGTTCGAGGATCTTAGTATAGGAGTAGATTGACCTTTGGGCTTCCACTTTTAGCTGCGCTTTTGTAATAGTGACCTCTGTAATAGACTTTTTAATCAAGAAATTGTATTTGCTTTTAGTTTCGATTTTAGAGTTAATGGTCCGGAAGTGCGGGCTGTTACACCAACTATAAATGAAATTCTAGATATGTTGCGCCAGCAGTAGCAACAACAGTTGCAGTTAATCTAGCAGGCTCAGCAACGGTAACTACTATTATAGCAGCAACAGCAGGGAGTGAACCCAATTGTTTATTTCGGATATTTTCAGAATGCTAAACCTTCGAAGTTTAAAGGTGAACCTAATCCAGTAGCTGCTGGAGCATGGTTAAAAGAAATGGAGGAAGTTTTTGACCTCGTTCAAGTAAGTGATAACTTTAAGACCGATTATGCAAGTTATTTCTTGAAAAATGAAGTAAATTATCGGTGGGAATCAATCAGAGTGTTAGAAGTAGAAGGCCCTGTTTTATGGGCTAGGACTGAGTTGATTATGGAAAGGTATCTCCCTGATCGTGTGCGGAGTTAAATGAAAAAAATTGAGTTTTTAGAACTGAAACAAGGTGAAAGAAGTAGGTTGGAATTTGAGGCCAAGTTTACAGAATTGGCCCGATTAGTTCCTGAGTATGTAAGTACGGGGATTTAGGAAGTAAGGAGGTTTCAGAAAGGGTTGAAGCCTGAAATTCGCAGAGAAGTTGTGGCGTTGCAACTCAAGACATACTCCTCCATGGTTCAGGTCGCCCTAGTAATGAAAAATGAGCAGAAGTTGATTGTTAAGTATGAAAGTGATAAGAAAAGAAAGTCGAAAGGAGTAAAGAGTAAAGTAGACCAAGGAGAATCCATTTAAGGATTTGAGAATTGGTTTGGTCGAAATAGGAGTAAGAAACTTTGGAGGCAGAGTTTATTGCAGGCTAGGTCTAGTGTTACTTCAATTGCTTCCACTCCAGCCCAGTTAGTCAAGTGAGCAGTGGTGCGTGTAAAAAAAAAGAGAGTATGCAATGTTTCAAGTATGGATATAAGGGTCATTATGCCTCGGAAGGTAACCCAGGAGTTATGTATTACAATTATGGAGAAAATGGGCATGTTGCAAGGAGTTGTAGCACGATTATTCAAGATACTACATTGCAAATGTTTAGAAGTTGGACGTAGTTGTAGTTGATCTGACACCCTCCGAGTTAGAGGGGTTTGTTATGATTTTAGGATTGAGTTGGTTGTCGTGTATTATGACAAGGAGTGGTTTCCGAAGAAGCAAAGTGTAAAGTATACAGAAGCCAATAGTAAGGTAAGTTTTTGGATGCAAAAAGCAATATAAGGAATTCTTCCAATCATGCGAGAAAATAAGTAATAAGCTAAGGATATAGGGTAGATCCACCATCTGTAAAGATACGAATAAGAGAATACTTAAGCTGGAGGAATTCTTAGTAATACATAAATGCCCTAAAGTTCTGAAGGTCAGTGGAACAAAATAATTAGTTTGATAATGGAAAAGGTTATTAGTAAGGAAAGTGAGCATACCAGATATAGTTCTCTGGGGATGCACCAGTGATGTTGCTAGGAAGAGGATGGAATTATGAGGTTGTGTAATGATTATCGGGAGTTTAATAAAATGACGGATAAGAATAAATAACCCCTATTAGGAATAAATTGCTTATTTGACCTAATTCAAGGAGTGTGTGATTTTTACGGGATTGACGTAAGATCCAGCTTGAGGACGTATCAAAGATTGCGATTAGAACGAATTATGAGCATTGTAAGTTCTGATGATAGCATATGGAGTAACTTTCAGTGTATCCGTTGTCTATAAGGAATTAAGGGACATGGTGTATAAGGAGTACGTGAATAAGTGAATTGTATTTATTGATAACATCCTCAGCTATTTAAAGATTAAGAAAGTCTGTGTTGAACGCTCAAGGATTTCCCTATGAAGATTAGAAGGGAAGAAACTATATGCTAAATTTTCCAGAATGAATTCTAGCTGAGATAAACAAAGGGGGTTCCGATCGTTTTATCAAAGATCACCTAGGCAAAGTCGGTGTAATAACAGATGCCCTGCACAGAAGGAAATGACTGAATGTGATTAAGATCATTGAGGAGTAAATAAAAGAATGGAAATAGTGGACTGTGAAGTTTAAATACCTAAAGGTGAGAAGAAGTGAAGATATGAGGTTACTTTCCAACCTAAATTGCTGGAAATGAGTAAGGAGTGTTCAAATGTTGGGAATTAAATTGAAAACCAGTATTACCTATCATCTTTAGATGAAGGGTTAAAGTGAGATGATGATTCAGACAATATAAGAAATGTGGAGAGTATATGTGTTAGGTTTATAAAGGAAACTGAAGTAATTACCTACCATGGATTGAGTTTTTATAATAATAGTTACCCTGTTAGTAAGAGAATACTACTTTGCGAAGTGTTGTGTGGACATAAGCGTGAGTCCTCCCTCCATTGAGAGAAAATGGGAGGAGAGATATTGTTAAGTCCTGGACTAATTCAGTATATTCAGAGTATGGTGGTGTTGACTCAGAAAAGAGTTGAAATAGCTCGGGATAGACAAAAAGAGAAAGCGGATTTGCATCGAGAGAATATGAATATATAGAATGAGGATCGAGGTATAGGTATAGTTGCCATAAGTTGACGTGGCTGTTGCAGTTGCAGTATATTTATATATATATAATATGCCTTGTGCATCAATATTTAGGTGATATGTATCTGATTCGGAATCAAGCCCTTGATTAGGAGCCAATGGGCTCTTATCCAAATTTATTTTGCGTGGAATGATCGATCCAGGTCTTAGATCGTTAAGAGTGAGTCTTTAGTAATGAATTTATGTTTATAGTGAGTATGTTGTGAATAAATTCTTGAATAGAAGAGTCTACCTGGAAGTTAGAGTCAGATATGCTTGACAAATATCCTCACTTGTTTAGTTAGATCAGATTCTGAGGACAAAATCTTTTTAAGGGGAGAAGGATATAACGACTCGTATACTTTTATATTATTTAAAAGTATAATTATTAAATAAATAGTCAAATGAAATATGTGTATTGGTTTCGATCGCTATGTGTTGATCTCTAGGTGAATTAGGGTGTATCGGGTTATTTACGTAATTAACTATTGAGTTATATTGAATCGTTTTCACTTTTAAAAGTGAATTTAGTGCAAATTTATTTGCATAAATATTTGAAATGTCTCTAAAACTGTTCTTATGGCTTTATAATCTCAATATTTATTTTTGGGATTTTATAAAACTTAGAAATCAATATTTCATCAATTATTTGGCCCTGTACGATTTTCTGATTTCATTTATTGGTAAAATTCGTACTTAATTCCAGAATTCTTCAAAAAATTATGAAATTCATATTTATTGAAGTTGGGAATATTCTGAGAATTTTAAAATTATTTTGGAAATTTTTGGAGTTAGTTTCACCCGCGCGTTGATTCGTTTAATTGCTAAAAGAGGGTACAAATTGTGTTTCAGAAATTATTTTAAAATTATAAAAAATTGTGTTTTTATTTACTTTGGGATATTTATAATGTTTTAAGATTATGTTGATAATTTTATTTTGTTTTATTTACCCGCGAGCTGTATCGTTAAAAAAAATAATAAAAACAAATGGGGCGGAACCGAGCTGCTCAGGGGGTACATGTTAATTGTGTTGATATGTCACACCCCAACTTTACCAATAATTTAAATATAACTATTACAACATTTTAAAAGAAGTAAACATAACCAAATACAAGATCTTACAGTTTAGGATTTGGAACAGCCCAACACTACCATCTATTACAACTGATTTTAATATCGAGTCCTCACATAAACTACTATCTCTTATTCTACCTGAGCTTGAACATAAGCATCAGCATCACAGGTCTTATGGGCGGTCTGCTTGAATCTAACCATAGCTGCTAGCTGTAATATCAGGGTAAAGCAAGGAGTGAGCCAAATGCTCAAAAAGTTCCAAACAGTACAATACAAAACATAAATCGAGATATACATTAAAGAATGATAATGGGAAGACATAACCAATGATAACGAGAGATAAAACTTTGGGTGATGGCATCATTTTGCTTGTATCAAAACAATTTCAAAATCATATCTTAATCAAAATCATTTCATGACGCTACAGATTACAGCCGATGATTAGCCGCGAAGTAATCCTGAACCTCGCTAGGTTCTAAAACATTAATGGGATCCCTAGGAAACTTTTAAGCCTAATATAAGTGTGGAAATGACTCGCGTCTCAGTCAAGATCCACTATTCAGAGAAAACATTTATCCCCCTTTGGGACTGAAAATCCACATTTTAATTATTTTAAAAATCGATGTCGATTTATGACAAAATCTCTTTTGACCGTAAACATTTTTATCAAGGGATTATAGATCAACTCGAAACACGGGAAATATGGTACTAAATCTCAGGGCCATGATCCACTAAACTTTACTCTATTAGGGTAACTGAAAGATTTTCATATATCAAAACTTGGACAAGGAAATTTAGTGAGGCTATGGGATATTATGAAGGGGTAATGCCAAACTGGGCTTAAAGCAATGGTTTCTCGTCAAGGTGCAAGTGCTAGATCATAAAGAAGATAAACATCATGAATACTAAGGGTGTTAAGGTATGAAGAAATGATCTTTAACTCAGGATATATCAGAATTGTCAAGCTTTAGGATAAGAAAGAGGGGTATCAATCAATGAGGAACAACTTTGATAAATATCTGGCTTTCAGGTATCAAGGTAAGGTTCTATAGGGGTTCAAGTATCAGGATGAGATATCAATACTTAGGAATCATTAGCATGGTAATCAAGAGGATAAACCAAGTGCTATAACAACTCTTTATTTTAACATGACATTCAAATTACTTTAATATACTATCGTGATAAGACTTTTGAACTACTTGCAATACGTACTCGAGGGTTTATGGCATTTCTATATGATTCAAAGATAAACATAAGATACGCTTGATTTAAATATATCAAAATGACTCAGGATAGTTGCATCAATATATATGAGCTATTTGCAGTGAATACGAAAGACAAGTTGAATCACTTGCCTCGAGGAAGGCTGGTCTGGTCTGACTGGTAGGAGCAACTGGAAGCTTCACTCGACCTTTATGGCAAGTTTACCCTCGTCTCGAGATCCTACATAAATAATAATCCTCATTATAATATATTCTCACCAACTTAACCTATTTACAACCCGAATTTAAACACGGATGGCACTTAGGCCTATATGCACTTAATTTATATTCACCTTAAAAATATAATTGCACACATAGCCACATATACTCACATATAATATTTTAATACCAAATAATACCACATACACCATAATGCAACACTAGGCTTGGATGATCTCGACTCACAACTTAAGTCACTTGGTCGCTAAACTAGACAAAGTCTTCAAATTTTGGCTTCCTAACTCGATGTGCCTTTACTAAACTATCCAAGACCTATTGACCCTCACTTGGGCCTTTTTCTCTACTGACCTTACACTATCTTACAACTATGGTTCAACCTAGATCTCACTCCTAAGTGTTCTAAAACTAGGCGATAAGTGAAAATACTCACTGGTGTAAATTTCAGAATGACATCTATGGTTTCTTGAGTGCATTAGACACCCTTAAACTACAAATTTTCCTTCAAAACTTTCATACAAGACTCTCCTGACCTTAGGGCATCTCCCAAACTTGATGTGGCTCAAGGGCCTGGCTTGGGCCTTCTTGGACCTAAGCTTAAAGTCCAAGGTTCCCCTGTTTTCCTGGGCAGAAAACGCCCTGACTTCAATTAACTTATGACACATGGTTCTAACTCATATCCTATGAAATATGGTTGGAAAAACTTCTCTGGCACTCCCTATAACTAAGGCCCAACAGGGCCTAATGAGGGCCTACCCATGACATGGTCAAATCTCCCTATTTCTAAATTGCAACAAAACTGTCCCCTGTTGGATAGATTTTGTTATTCTACTTGTGCACCTAACCAAACGACATGCAAACCTCCAACCAACTCCTAAAACCTTTTATATACTCCTAATACTAACTTCTGGTGGCTTGGGCCTCAAAGTGCACATCAATGATGTGGCGCCCTCCGAACCTGGGTCAGAAGTTTGGGGTCCACATCACATACACAAAATATAAACCTGTATATAAAATATTATTTGCAAGGACCCTGCTTTACTTAACCACGGATCGCAACAGGATAAAGTATGAAAACAAGCCACAACCTTAACTTTTATTACAACGTACCAAATCCCACTAATTTAATTTACAACTGATATGAAATTATTCTTACAACCTTACTATCTCACTACTGCATTAAGCTCCTGCTAGCTCGATCAATCATAATCTGGAATCCTAGCTCGAACATTGAACTGGGAAACCTCGCTATCAACCGTATCCTTCTTAACTGTAGAATACATAAAAAGATTCGGAAGAGTGAGCTAACTAGCTCAGCAAGTCATATTATCAATAACTGAGGTTAAACAATAATAAACGAGGTGATTCAAAAGAATCAAGTTTCCTGTTAAACAATCAATAGAATTGGATATTCATTTTAAGTTTTTAAAACCAAGGTTAGGCTACTGATCAGTCACGCACTAACCCCGAGCAAAGTACACAGCACTGCTCTAACTACTGGATCCAATGCACACGTTGGCCTAACTTGACCATCGATATGGTCTGACCACGAATCTGGTCCACACAAATAAAACTATCCAACTCTAAAGCATTTCAATATGATAAATAATAGAGTTCAATAAAACCAGATCATAATCAATAACCATAAAACATTTGTAAAAGAGCATGGTAAAAATTCATAGTTACCAAAAAGGGTATGTCAAAATACATAAAAGAAGTGGCCTCCAGCCGGTAGGATAATCGGATATTAGATGAATAGTGTTTTTACAAGGTTTTAGTACTTTGATATCACAAGGTATGGTTGAGTATAAAAGTTTCTGTATGTGTAAACAATTCTGTTCCAGTGTTTGGTATATATGATGGATATATATTTATGGAGTAGTATCTTATTGGTGTGGTTTAGTATCTGGTAAATCAACAAGAAATGGTTTACAAAGAATAAGGCTTACGGCTCAAAGATCAAACGATGTAGCTCAGGTTCAAGGCTGAAGGATTCAAAATGTGTACAGTATAAAACAGAACTATTTTGGGTATTAACAATATGTCACAAGAGAATTTAGAAATATTTGCATTGTATCTTGAGAAAGATTTAGAAATACTTGCCTTATCATAATCGATTTCAACTTCACTTGTACTTGTCTAATGACCCCATTCAACAATCACTCGTCTGCTTCTCCTATGCCTCGCTTCTATCCTCTGATCACTTGCTTCTCTTTCTTACGCCTTTCTTACTCTGCTAGGCATCATAAGTATCTATTAATATTTAACTCATACCATTCTATTCGACATACACTTCTATCTACCCTTCGTTTTACCCAAATCTGATTAACGGATTAAAAGTTACGTTATAAACAAGTAATCACCGAACATATAGACCGACAGTCAACCAACAAGTCACATATAACACATAACACGTCAAATAATCAATGACATCTCATTTATAAAGAAGTCTCGGATCAGAAACAGGCTTTCGGGTATTTAAAATGATTTTTAAAACATTTTTCGGAATTAAAACGGGTCGTTGGATCAATTTCAGAGTAATAAACAAGGTTCGGTTGGCCAATTCTGGCTTCGAAACAATTTTATAATAATTATCGAGCCTTGGAACTAATTTAAAATAATATTTTAAAGCTCGAAACTATTTTTCAGAATTTTTAAATCATTTTTAAATAATTAACTCTAATTAAATAATTAATTAAAATCAATTAATAATTAATTAAATCAATTAATCAATTAATTTTCGAATTAATTGACTAATTAATCAATTAAAAATTAACTGAAATTAATTAAATAATTAATTCAGATTTATTTTTGGATTAAAAATAATTTTTGGAATTAAAATAATGATTTTTGAAATTAAAATAATCATTTTCGGATTTTTCTGAAATTAAAAACAATTTTAAAAATAATTTATAAAAAGAAATCCGAAATTTGAAAGAATTCAAAACAGAAATCCAGAATTTTTAAAGTTCTGGAAACTTCAGGTACTAACTTGCAAAAAATGCCAAAACACTTCTGATTTAGGGAACTTTTGGATCAAAACCGGGTCAAACCGGGTCGGAATTCCGGGTCACCAAGAACAGAAACGGGTCGCGAAGAACCCAATTTCCGGTGACCGGAAAATAACCCCGGCGAGCCCCGATTCGATCAAAAACGACATGGTTTTACATGATTCAGGTGGGGTTTTCGTTCCAAATCACGACAGGAGTTCAAATCAAACCACAAACAAACCAAATGATATATGGAAACAAAAATCCGGCCAAAAACTTCAAGAACACCGGCGAGAACTTCAAATCACAACTCACTCCTCTACAGGCCTCGTCGATTTGCACAACTTATACGAATCGATTACAAATTTCAAGGGGAACAAAACCCACCCCTCTAGAACGTCTATCAATTCCGAAATAAGAAACCCCCAAATCGAATTGAAAACATTCAAAGTAATATAAACCCTAATTTCTAAATTCCGAGAATCAAACCCAAAATTAAACATGTTATTGAACTCCAAATTTGAAGTATAATATATCAAAATGATCTGGAAAACAAGCTCTACAACATACCATCATCAAATCATTCAAACCATCATCCGTACAAAAATTCATAATTTAAATACCAAGAAATTCGAATATAAATAATTAAATAGGAAATCACCTGATGTTTCTAGGTTGAAATTGATGGAAGATTTGGATTCTAGATTTCAGTAGCTTCGTTTTGAATATATGTACGCCAAAATCAGACATCGATAACGCCTTCGAATTTGTGTTTGATTATGAAGAACAAAATATAATTATAGTATTTTCTCTGTAAAAACTCTGTAAATACTGTTTGCAATTGATTTCCGGTACAAAATAAAATACGATAGAGGCTATTTATAATTACGGAAAATTAGTATCCCGTTGGATCATTTCAGATATAAAACGGTACATTTATTTATAAAAACTGATCCAAACGGTATCGGTTTTCGTGATAATTATCCAAATCAGTACAATTTGTACTGCGGTCTTGGTCTCAGCGCCTGGTTACACGTATTACGAAGTGATAATTGTAATAGTTTAATAGAAAGCTCCCGTTTATCGAAAATACGAGTTTTATTGATTTACCGAAATGAATATTATATCGAAAATGTTGCGCCGGGACCCGCGCAGGACAAACCGTACGCCGGATCGAAAAAGTCAAAACACGGAATATGTTCCGAATATTACAATTAGGTTAGGAAGGAGTTCTCAGAAGAGTTTCGGGTTCTAAAAACGTAACAACGGATGACGTCAGTTGGTTCCCGTTTTTATAAAATAGATTTTAAATACCCGGAAAAAGATTTTATAAAATTCATATGATTCCTATATATTCATAAATCAACATAAAAATAATTAGAAAGATATGACAATTATCTATATTTTATTTGGAACATATAAAAATTGAAATACTTAATTAATAACATTTTTAAACATTCAAACACATTTAACACTTAAATAATTCACAGAATAGATTCTGAATACATATAATAATTATCTATTAGCAAAAATAATTGCACGATATATCCCAGATATTACAAATGACATGGTCAAAATTCACTCTAAACCTCAGGGTACTAAACTGATTTTCTGCAGAAACTAAGACTCTTCTTTCTCCAAGGTTTTTACTTGAAAAACTCAACCACCAACAACCCAATACCCAAAAAAAGACTTAAACATGGTGATCTACTGAATTAACTCCCTTACACTCAAAATAATCTTAGTGGAGATCATCCTTACCTAAGGTGCAATCATGGCAAAACAAAGGAAATCACATTGCACAATTTACAAGTCATTAAGTTTTTGAAACAACAAGTTATGTATTTTTATAATATATACACGAATTATTACCATACATCAAGGAGCACTAATTAATATTACCACCTTATTCCTACTGAAATTAAAGCTTACTAACAAAATCTTTCCAAATGATCAAAATTTTCCAACATTCCAAGAGAAATTTACATGCATGCATGTCTTCGAGTTTTACCAATCAAAGCAACATGTTTTCTAAATATATTTTACCATGAAATTGACATGCAAGCCTAGTATAATCTATATCTAGATGATCACTTAGCATGCAAAGGGTTTTATCAAGACTTCACTAAGATTTTCATGTTATCATCACAAAAACACACAAAGTGGAACATGACAACCAAAACGCCATCCATTCGGCTCCTATTAAGTCATGGCCGAATGGATTAGGGTGAAAACAATAATTGCATGAGTGTAGCATACTCATGTCTAGCCATTCTCAACCCTTTGCTACTATAACTCATGGTGAAATCCTTGAATTCACAAGAATCAAGGATATTCACTTGGAGTTTTAACAAAACACCACCATGCAAGGTCAACACATAAGTTTTTCTACTCTAAACTCTTAAGATATACAAGAACAACATGTAGGGAGTAGGATTACTTGATAATAGGATGATTGTTTGAGTGAGAAATGAAGAAAGAAGGGGACGGGGGCTCAGTTTTTGGGAATTGCCGAGAGGGGAGGGGGAAAAGCCGAGAGGGAGGGGAGGAAGGAGATGGGAGTGAAGTGGTGGGGTGAAGTGAAGTGGTGATCACTTCCTTGAGTTATTTTTATGTCTTGATTTGACTATATTGTGAGTGGGTTTGAGAAATGACAAGGGTATCCTTCTAGCTAGAATTAAGCTAACTTGCATTCAAAGTCAAGGAGGTAATTTGGCTACTAGTTCATGAGTTAGTGGGTTTGGAATTGTCCTCTTTGTCCTTGAAAAGAATGAAAGGGTGGTTTGCATGCAAGGGCTTCCTTGTAATTTACTAAATATGACAACTAAAATTTATAAAGATTTATTTTTATAAAATAAAATACAAGTTCAAAAATTATAAAATTTATACCATAAAATAACTTGGATTTTTAGAAATTTTATAAAACCAATTTTGATATTTGTGAAGAAAATGACTTTTAAAAAGAAATTTATTCAAGGTTTAAAATATTTCTTATAAATCAAAAATAAAAGAAATAAATAAACTTTTGCTTTGAAAAATCATATACCACATAAAGCAAATTTAGGACGCAGAAATTTTCATTCACACAAGCACACAATAGTTGAATATATTGGCATTTGGCTTTAAAATTGCACCAAATTTACAAATAATATTACACGAAAATGCCGGTTGTAACATCCTCTCCCTCTTAAGGGATTCTGTCCCCAGAATCTAAGAGAACAGATGAGGATACCGGGAACGCATATCAGACTCTAACTCCCAAGTCGATTTTTCGACCTTAGGGTTCCTCCAAAGTACTTTTACTAACTTTACTGACTTATTTCTAAGACTCTTCTCTTGCCAGTCGAGTATTTTGACCGGTTGCTCCACAAATGACAGGTCTGCCTGAGTTTCTACAGGTTCATATTCTATCACATGGCTAGCGTCAGGATTGTACTTCTTAAGCAACGACTCATGGAACACATTATGCACATGCTGATACTGAGGTGGTAAGGTCAACTCGTAGGCCACCTTCCCCACTTGACTCAAAATTTCAAAAGGACCTATATATCTAGGTGCTAACTTCCCTTTCTTTCCAAATCTAGATAACCCTTTTCTAGGCGACACCTTCAACAAAACAGCTTCGCCAATTTGGAATCGAACATCCTTACGCATTGGATCCGCATACTTCCTCTGTCTATCTTGAGCAGCAAGTAACCTTCTCTGAATTAGCTTGACTGTGTCATGCAACTGTTGCACCAATTCCGAGCCGAGAATCCATCCTTCTCCTACTTCATCCCAACTTGTTGGTGATCTACATTTTCGCCCGTACAAAGCTTCGTATGGTGGCATGCCAATACTGGAATGATAGCTATTGTTGTAAGAGAATTCAATCAACGGTAAGTGGTCATCCCAACTTCCTGCAAAATCGATTGCACAACTGCACAATATGTCTTCGATTGTTTGAATTGTCCTTTTGCTCTGACCATCAGTCTGCGGGTGGTACGTCATGCTCATATTCAACTTCGTGCCAAGACATTCTTGAAATTGCTTCCAGAATCTCGAGTTAAATCGGGGATCTCTGTCTGAAACTATTGATACGGGTACTCCATGCCTTAGTACGATTTCGCGCACATACAGATGAACCAATTTGTCCAATGACGACTTCTCATTAATTGGAAGGAAATGCGCTGACTTCGTAAGACGATCAACTATAACCCATATAGCGTAATGTCCGAATTTCGTTCGCGGTAGTCCCACTATAAAATCCATAGCAATATTTTCCCATTTCCATTCTGGAATCTTTAGGGGCTGAATTAATCCGCTTGGTCGTTGATGTTCTGCCTTCACCTTCTGACAAGTATAACACTTCGCAACCCATTCTGCCACGTCTCGCTTCATATTTGGCCACCAAAAGTTCTTCTTTAAGTCTCGATACATCTTGGTGCTTCCCGGGTGGATTGAAAATTTCGAATTGTGGGCTTCGTGTAGGATCTCATTCTTTAATTCAGGTACATGAGGAATCCAAATTCTGGAGGAAAACCTTAGTATCCCTTGCTAATCCCTTTGAGTATTAATCTCCTCTCCAGTTAACTGATTCTTCTCTTTCTCCATTACTTCTTCTTGACATTTCTTTATATTTTCCACTAGGGTTGGCTGAAAAGTCATTGCACGATAAACTTCTTCAACTTTTCCACAATCACAGAGTTCCAGTTTAAATTTATTGATTTCTTCAGTCAATTCCTTTGGTGTTGCCATCATATTCAATCTCTCCTTTCCGCTTAGTGCATCAGCCACAACATTCGCTTTTCCAGGATGGTAATTTATCGAGCAATCGTAGTCCTTGATCAATTCCGGCCATCTCCTCTGCCTCATATTGAGCTCCTTCTGAGTGAAAATGTACTTTAAACTCTTATGATTTGTGTAGATTTCACACTTCTCTCCGTAGAGGTAATATCTCCAAATCCTAAGTGCGAACACTATGACGGCTAGCTCCAAGTCATGCATCGGGTACTTCAACTCATGCGGTTTCAGCTGTCTTGACGCATACGCGATCACTTTACTGTGTTGCATTAACACACAGCCCAATCCTTTATGTGAAGCATCGCTGAATATCACAAAGTTTCCTTGGTCATCTGGTAGTACTAACACCGGAGCTGTTACTAATCTCTGTTTCAACTCTTGAAAACTATCCTCACATTCTGCACTCCATTCAAACTTTTGATTCTTCCTGGTTAACTTGGTCAATGGCGTGGCGATTTTCGAAAAAATCCTTGACAAACCTTCTATAGTATCCTGCCAATCCTAGAAAACTTCGCACTTCCGTAGGAGTCTTTGGCCTCTCCCAACTCATAATTGCCTCAATCTTTGCCGGATCCACTTTAACTCCTTCATTTCCAATGACGCGCATCCCAAGAATTGAACTTCCTTTAACCAAAACTCATATTTGGAAAACTTGGCATACAACTTCTCTTGCCGAAGTATCTCCAATGCTATCCAGAGGTGCTGTTTATGTTCTTCTTCCGACTTAGAATAAATAAGGATGTCATCAATGAATACCATGACAAACTTGTCCAGATACTTCTTAAATACTCGATTCATCAGATCCATGAATGCGGCCGGGGCGTTGGTCAATCCAAACGGCATTACTAGGAATTCATAATGCCCATATCTGGTCCTAAATGCTGTCTTGGGAATATCTTCTTCTTTGATCTTTAATTGATGGTATCCCATCTCAAGTCAATCTTTGAAAAACATTTTGCTCCCTTCAGCTGGTCAAAAAGGTCATCTATTCTTGGTAGCGGGTAGCGGTTCTTGATCGTTACCTTATTCAACTCCCGATAATCTATGCATAGTCGCATACTCCCATCTTTCTTCTTTACAAACTGAACAGGTGCTCCCCATGGCGACGTACTTGGTCGTATCACTCCCTTATCCAACAATTCTTGTAGCTGGCTTGCCAACTCTTTCATTTCTGCTGGTGCCATCCTATATGGGGCCTTTGAAACTGGTTCCGTGCCTGGAGAAAGGTTGATCTCGAATTCGATTTGTCGATCTGGTGGTAAGCCTGGTAGTTCGTCTGGAAACACATCGGGAAACTCGTTAACTACAGGTATATCTTCTATGCTGGGACTCCCTTTTTCTGAATCCACAACATAAGCTAGGAACGACTCACAACCTTTTCTAAGTAGCTTCTTAGCCTGAACGATTGTAAGAAATAGTTGTTCTTGCCTCTGCCCCTTAAATACTACCTTCTCTCCACTCTTCGTCTTTAAATACACTTTCTTGGTCTTACAATTAATCTGATCGTTATTCTCTCCTAACCAATCCATTCCTAAAATTATATCAAACTCCCCCAACTTGAAGAGTATCAAGTCGGCTGAAAACTTATACCCCGAAATATGAATCTCACACTTCGGACAGAATTGATTCACAGGAATCTTCTCTTGGTTCGCAATTACCACATTTACTACCTCGCTCAAAATCATTTTATCAAATTGAAGCTTATCAACAAAGTTTCTGATATGAAAGATCTTATTGCTCCCGAATCAATTAATACTTTAGCTTTGACATTATTGAGTAAAAGTGTACCTTCTATCACCTCAGAATTCTGAACAACATCCTTCATCTTCAGATCAAATATCCTTGCTGTTGCTTGTGGGGTTGGTGTAGGTGGTGGAGGTAATGCCAATACCTCAGCTGGCACGCTCACACTGGTACTTGCCACGTTCATTAGAGCTCTGACTGGTTCGGTTGCCTTGCACTCTCTAGCTATGTGTCCAGTCTTCCCACACTTGTAACACGTAACTCCTGGCTTCGGCATCTTGCACTCATTCGCCAAATGCCCCTTCTGGTTACACCTATAGCAGGTCCTGCTCAGTTTATTGCACACTCCAGGGTGCCTTCTTCCACAGTGCTTGCATTCTGGTCTCTGGAACCTGTTTTCTCCAACTTGGCCTTGGCTTGCCTGGTTGTTCCCCTTTGATTCTTGCCTTTTGCCCAAATTTCCCTTCTTTTGAAAATTTCCGCCCTTATGGAATCCGATCCTCTTTACATTCCGATCTTGTGAACTTCCGGCTTCAGACTTTTCTCCATAAAATAGAACCTTCCTCTTCTTATTATCCCTTTCCTTCCTTGACTGCGTCCAATTATTCTCAATCAGAGCAGCTTTCTGTACTACTCCCGCATAGGTTTCAAGTTCAAATATAGCCACTCTATCTCTGATCCAATGCTCCAATCCTTGCTGAAATTTCTTTGCTTTTTCCTCCTCAGTGCTGGTATACTTTGTCACAAACCTTGACAACTCAGTGAACTTCTTCTCATACTCCAGTACAGTCATGTTCCCTTGCTTCAACTCCAAAAATTTAAGCTCCATCTGATTCTGCATGTACTTAAGGTAATACTTTTCCAGAAATAACTTCTTAAATCTCTCCCAAGAAACCTGCTGAGTTGCTTCCATAGCTTTTACTGATTCCCACCAATAGATGACTTCGCCCTTCAAGAAGTAAGTAGCATATGGCGTCTTCTGATCGTCTCCTAACTGTACCAACTCAAAAGCCCTTTCCATTTCCTTAATCCATGTGTTAGCTATTACTGGATCAGTGGTATCATGAAATGCAGGTGGATTCACATTCAGAAATGCCTTGAAAGTGACAACTTGTCTAGGTGGTACTGGTGGTTCAGGTGGTTGGTGTGGTTCACGGTTATCTTGGTTTTCAATTCATTGTTGAAGAGTTAGTTGTTGTTGAGCTATAGCATTGGTTTGTTGTTGCAAAGTTTCCAGTAATCGAAGAATATTTGGGTCTGTGGTAGATGTGGTTGTTGGGTTCTTCTTTTTGGGAGGCATGATCCTGAAATAAGAGTTATGTCAAAATAGATATGAGTGATAAAATATTTTGAGGGTATCGCATGGCATTCTTGTTTACTTATGAGGTCAAGTTTCACATTAAGCAGATATGGCGATGCATATAAAAGCGTAAAATAACAGTTGAGAGCAAATGGAACAATAGTGCATGATTATTGAAATTTAAAGGTCACAATACATCATGATTAGGACAAGGTCTGATTCTAGGAACAACAGGCTTATTTAAAGGAAATAACGGAAACAACTGGGAATTTTACGGAGTCTGATAGTACAACAACATGAAAAGGTAAGTGGAAAGAACTAAGGCTCTACTCCATCTGAATGGGGCTTGGTAGTCTTTTCCTCTCGAAGCGTCTTCACAATGCTCTGGAGCTCATCCGCCACCATCTGAATGACATACTGGCTGGTGCGGTCCCGGTGCGCTGGCATCTCCTCAAGCTTAGTGTTGACGTACTGTACCAAGGTCTCAAGTCTCGCAGTCATCTGCTCCTTGGGCTTCCCTTCATAGTTTCGGCTGTCCGGGTACACGTTCTTCAGTCGGTCTATCAGTCGGTCGTAGTTGCCCTGAAGCATGTCAAACTCGCGCCTCAACTCAGCATACACGGAGAAAGCAATAGTGTCGTCCGACCCAGAGGATGACGAGGAATGCGCCCTTTGCTGACAACCAATAAGAGGAGTATTAATAATAAATTTACTTAACCTACTCTCTCGCATATTATCTATAACCTATACATATACCCTATAACCTATTTGGGCTGTCCAGGGACTCTAAACCGTAGCTCTGATACCAAAACCTGTCACACCCCAACTTTACCAATAATTTAAATATAACTATTACAACATTTTAAAAGAAGTAAACATAACCAAATCCAAGATCTTACAGTTTAGGGTTTGGAACAGCCCAACACTACCATCTATTATAACTGATTTTAATATCGAGTCCTCACACAAACTACTATCTTTTATTCTACCTGAGCTCGAACATAAGCATCAGCATCACAGGTCTTACGGGCGGTCTGCTTGAATCTAACCATAGCTGCTAGCTATAATATCAGGGTAAAGCAAGGAGTGAGCCAAATGCTCAACAAGTGCTAAACAGTACGATATAAAACATAAATCAAGATATACATTAAAGAATGATAATGGAAAGACATAACCAATGATAACGAGAGATAAAACTTTGGGTGATGGCATCATTTTGCTTGTATCAAAAAAATTTCAAAATCATATCTTAATCAAAATCATTTTATGACGCTACGGATTACAGCCGGTGATCAGCCGCGAAGTAATCTCGAACCTCGCTAGGTTATAAAACATTAATGGGATCCCTAGGCAACTTTTAAGCCTAATATAAGTGTGGAAAGGACTCGCGTCTCAGTCCAGATCCACTATTCAGAGAAAACATTTATCCCCCTTGGGACTGAAAATCCACATTTTAATCATTTTAAAAACCGATGCCGATTTATGACAAAATCTCTTTTGACCGAAAACATTTTTATCAAGAGATTATAGATCAACTCGAAACACGGGAAATATGGTACTAAATCTCAGGGCCATGATCCACTAAACTTTACTCTATTAGGGTAGCTGAAAGGTTTTCATATATCAAAACTTGGACAAGGAAATTTAGTGAGGCTATTGGATATTATGAAGGGGTAATGCCAAACTGGGCTTAAAGCAATGGTTTCTCGTCAAGGTGCAAGTGCTAGATCATCAAGAAGATAAGCATCATGAATACTAAGGGTGTTAAGGTATGAAGAAATGATCTTTAACTCAGGATATATCAGAATTGTCAAGCTTTAGGATAAGAAAGAGGGGTATCAATCAATGAGGAACAACTTTGATAAATATCTGGCTTTCAGGTATCAAGGTAAGGTTCTATAGGGGTTCAAGTATCAGGATGAGATATCAATACTTAGGAATCATTAGCATGGTAATCAAGAGGATCAACCAAGTGCTATAACAACTCTTTATTTTATCATGGCATTCAAATTACTTTAATATACTATCATGATAAGACTTTTGAACTACTTGCAATACGTACTTGAGGGTTTATGGCATTTCTATATGATTCAAAGATAAACATAAGATACGCTTGATTTAAATATATCAAAATGACTCAGGATAGTTGCATCAATATATATGAGCTATTTGCAGTGAATACGAAAGACAAGTTGAATCACTTGCCTTGAGGAAGGCTGGTCTGGTCTGACTGGTGGGAACAACTGGAAGCTTCACTCGACCTTTATGGCAAGTTTACCCTCGTCTCGAGAATCTACATAAATAATAATCCTCATTATAATATATTCTCACCAACTTAACCTATTTACAACCCGAATTTAAACACGGATGGCACTTAGGACTATATGCACTTAATTTATATTCACCTTAAAAATATAATTACACACATAGCCACATATACTCACATATCATATTTTAATTCCAAATAATACCACATACACCATAATGCAACACTAGACTTGGATGATCTCGACTCACAGCTTAAGTCACTTGGTCGCTAAACTAGACAAAGTCTTCAAATTTTGGCTTCCTAACTCAATGTGCCTTTACTAAACTATCCAAGACCTATTGACCCTCACTTGGGCCTTTTGCTCTACTGACCTTACACTATCTTACAACTATGGTGGTCAACCTAGATCTCACTCCTAAGTGTTCTAAAACTAGGCGATAAGTGAAAGTGCTCACTGGTGTAAATTTCAGAATGACATCTATGGTTTTTTGAGTGCATTAGACACCCTTAAACTACACGTTTTACTTCAAAACTTTCACACAAGACTCTCCTGAACTTAGGGCATCTCCCAAAATTTTGTGGCTCAAGGGCCTGGCTTGGGCCTTCTTGGGCCTAAGCTTAAAGTCCAAGGTTCCCCTGTTTTCCTGGGCAGAAAACGTCCTGACTTGAATTAACTTGTGACACATGGTTCTAACTCATATCCTATAAAATATGGTTAGAAAATCTTCTCTGGCACTCCCTCTAACTAAGGCCCAACAGGGCCTAATGCGGGCCTACCCATGACATGGTCAAATCTCCCTATTCCTAAGTTGCAACAAAACTGTCCCCTGCTGGACAGATTTTGTTATTCTACTTGTGCACCTAACCAAACGACATGCAAACCTCCAACCAACTCCTAAAACCTTTTATATACTCCTAATACTAACTTCTGGTGGCTTGGGCCTCAAAGTGCACATCAATGATGGTCAAAACTCACTCTAAACCTCAGGGTACTAAACTGATTTTCTTCAGAAACTAAGACTCTTCTTTCTCCAAGGTTTTTACTTGACAAACTCAACCACCAACAACCCAATACCCAAACCAAGACTTAAACATGGTGATCTACTGAATTAACTCCCTTACACTCAAAATAATCTTGGTGGAGATCATCCTTACCTAAGGTGCAATCATGGTAAAACAAAGGAAATCACATTGCACAATTTACAAGTCATCAAGTTTTTAAAACAACAAGTTATGTATTTTTATAATATATGCACGAATTATTACCATACATCAAGGAGAACTAATCAATATTAACACCTTATTCCTACTAAAATTAAAGCTTACTAACAAAATCTTTCCAAATGATCAAAATCTTCCAACATTCCAAGAGAAATTTACATGCATGCATGTTTTCGAGTTTTACCAATCAAAGCAACATGTTTTCTAAATATATTTTACCATGAAATTGAAATGCAAGCCTAGCATAAGCTATATCTAGATGATCACTTAGCATGCAAAGGGTTTTATCAAGACTTCACTAAGATTTTCATGTTATCATCACAAAAACACATAAAGTGGAACATGACAACCAAAACACCATCCATTCGGCTCCTATCAAGTCATGGCCGAATGGATGAGGGTGAAAACAATAATTGCATGAGTGTAGCATACTCATGTCTAGCCATTCTAAACCCTTTTCTACTACAACTCATGGTGAAATCCTTGAATTCACAAGAATCAAGGATATTCACTTGGAGTTTTAACAAAACACCACCATGCAAGGTCAACACATAAGTTTTTCTACTCTAAACTCTTAAGATATACAAGAACAACATGTAGGGAGTAGGATTACTTGATAATAGGATGATTGTTTGAGTGAGAAATGAAGAAAGAAGGGGATGGGGGCTCGGTTTTTGGGAATTGCCGAGAGGGGAGGGGGAAAAGCTGAGAGGGAGGGGGAGGAAGGAGATGAGAGTGAAGTGGTGGGGTGAAGTGAAGTGGTGATCACTTCCTTGAGTTGTTTTTATGTATTGATTTGACTATATTGTGAGTGGGTTTGAGAAATGACAAGGGTATCCTTCTAGCTAGAATTAAGCTAACTTGCATACAAGGTCAAGGAGGTAATTTGGCTACTAGTTCATGAGTTAGTGGGTTTGTAATTGTCCTCTCTGTCCTTGAAAAGAATGAAAGGGTGGTTTGCATGCAAGGGCTTCCTTGTAATTTTCTAAATATGACAACTAAAATTTATAAAGAGTTATTTTTATAAAATAAAATACAAGTTCAAAAATTATAAAATTTATACCATAAAATAACTTGGATTTTTAGAAATTTTATAAAACCACTTTTGAAATTTGTGAACAAAATGACTTTTAAAAAGAAATTTATTCAAGGTTTAAAATATTTCTTATAAATCAAAAATAAAAGAAATAAATAAACTTTTGCTTTGAAAAATCATATACCACATAAAGCAAATTTAGGACGCAGAAATTTTCATTCACACAAGCACACAATAGTTGAATATATTGGCATTCGGCTTTAAAATTGCACCAAATTTACAAATAATATTATACGAAAATTCCAGTTGTAACATGATACGTGTCAAATTTTCCAGGAGTGTTGGCTTCGTGTAATACTGTGGTGATGTGGCTGCTGCCATGGTGGTCTGCCGTTTGTGTTTGTCCGGTTGCATCTTCTGATTGCAATTGTTTACTTCGGTTGGCTGTGATTTTAGACTGGTTATTTCTAATTTGATCTTATTATCGTACAAGAGGTTATGATTGATATTCATGAAGCAAAAATGTATTTTGTGCGAAGAATAATATTAATTTAATCGGCGAAGTTTCGCGTTGGAAACCCGGGATTTTATCGGGTACCCGAGAAATTTTGCCGCCGTCCGCAATGAATTTTGACGAGCGGACGGTGGACGGTGATGACGTTGTTCTGAGTCCTATAAATAAATAAATATAAAATACGAATAATAATTGATTATTTAAAAAGTTGTATCGTCAATGGAATTGTGATGGTGGTTGTTGGATTGTGTGATTGGTTGTGTATTGACGTCGATTTTGTTCGACGGGTAGTCCGATAAACAAATGAGACGCTGCCCAAATTTTGGGAGCCTATCCTGTAAATTATCGGGGGATGTCCGGCGAGTGTATATAGTTGTATACCTGTAAAGAAATGATGTACGTGCCTATCTGTATATTGTAATACTTGGTTAATAACCTTATTTCTTTGCGGAAGGTATCTGTGGGTTGTCAGAGTATATTTTATGAGTTATAACTGGCAACCCTGTTTCTTAAAGCGATAAGTATATATGATTTCTAAAAATGAATATCGAGCCAAGTTTTGAGTAGGTGAACCCGGATTTCTATATGTGTTGTATTAATATGTATAATTACGAGTCGGGTTTGAATATCGTTGGGTAGAATTGGTGTCGAGGATATGTCAAGTGTACCTGGTCGTCTAACGTAGGGTATTTCGACTCTGTAGGTTCTAGTCGAAGGACTCGAGCATTTGATATCGAACTAAGATACCCTGGTGATTAGTCAACGAGCGCAGCGAGGTTCCCTATCGAAGGACCTGGGCGTTGAAGTCGGATCCAGGATAGTCAAATAGTAAAGCGATAAAGCTGAGTGTCCCGAATCGGTTCAAGGTCAATCAGAGATAATTGTATCGCTCTGCAAGGCCAGTACCCCTGACCATTCTTTTATGGTTCAGTGCATATGAATAGCTAAATGTTTTATTCTCGTAATAGAACAGAAACATTTTAAGTTACGTATCCCCTGTAGTTATAAATCACTATTTTCAAATTGTTTTGGGGAGAAATAACTTCGAAAGGTACCTATCTCGAATAGAATGATTTGCGAAATGGATTTTATATGTGTGCTGGTTAAATAAATGATTTTTAAAAATGAGATAGGTACAAGTGTTTTGAAAACTGGATAAAATGGTTAGATATGGGATACATTGGGGCCAGAGTAGGCCTATTGAGGTGGCGTAAGAGGGTAATTCGGTTGCGCTCACTATAAAACCGATTAGTCCAGCAGGTCAGAGACCTAGCTAGTCTCTGAGTTCCGGAACAGGTAAATGGGATGGCTGTTAGAGCCGTCTGGTGTTGGTAGCCTGATCAAGTAACTTTACATATACACTACGTATCTGATTTGGGTTTTGTGGTCTCCATAACGGAGCAAGTGGTTTAGCTAGTGGATTTGGAAATGAAGATAGCATGCTAAAATTTGACTCTGGTATTTATACACAGCACACTTTTGATGTTATTGTTTTACAGAGCATGCTAGTTTTGATATCCAGTTTATATCATGTTTTACATGTTTCTGGCAAGTTATAAATTTTGTTCCTATAACTGCTTTACTTTAAACTGTTTTACTCGTTATTCATATAGTGGTGCTGCTGAGCAAGCAATTGCTCACCCTTGCAGAATATTTTATATGTATTGCAGATGCCTAGGAGATTCTTGTGCGGTAGTCAGGGCAGAGTTCCAGCTCCTTTCGTGTCAGGCTCCTCTGGGATAGTTGTGCTCAGACCAGATGAGGTCTGTTGAGTTGCTGCATTAAATTAGTGGTCAAGATTGTGTAAGGTAATTTGAGCTGTGTTAGTTGAGTAACCTAAGTCATACTTAAACCTGGAAAAGATCTTGGAATGAGGGGTCGTATTTATATTCTATCATGGAATTGATTATATTATGTTTGTTATGGTGATTGTTGATGACGTCAACTCCTGACCCCGGGGTTGAGGCCATCACAGCTGCTTTTCCCGACTTGAGTCAACAATCATTGCATAGTCATTATGTTCGGGCAACAACTGGATTGCTTGGTCCGATTTTGGAAAAGATCGAATGACAAGATAATTGTAGAGGCAACATTCTTTTTTTTTAATCGCTAAATACTAATATTGTGTTGGGATTATCATGATTCTAATTTCTTTCTTGTCTAAATAATGTATTTATGATATATGTTCGGATTATCATGCTTTTTTAGTTTTTAATTAAATTGTAATTATTTTCTTCATATTTGTCGATATTGTGTTGTGATTTAACTATTTTTTGATCATTTGAGTTCAAATTAGAGCTGGAAATTTTAAAATTGACTTCGTTTTAATGAAGCTATATGTACATAATAATTATGTAAAGGCTAGCTTAGGTTTGAATTTAGATGATCAGACTCAAGTTAAGTAATGAGATTATTCGAAACGCGTTGCTAGTTGTCGAGAATTCGGTTAGATTAGATGTATTAGGCATCAGTTAACTCTACAGTGCATGATTGGGGATTAATATGGTTGAACTGTTAGTTAATTAATTTTTTTTAACATATGTTATAATTTAATATTCAGGTTTTAGATTGATATTCTGAGATTGGTTGAAAAAAATGTTTTGAAGTAGAAATAGTATCGTGATAATTATTTATCATTTAAAAATTTGAGGAATGATGAAATATTAATTGCACTTGAGGCATAAGACTGTAAAAGCCTCTTCTTGTCGTGATTTTATTTTCTTTTTCCCAATAAAATGCCGACTGAAATTGACTCTTAGAAATTTATATCTACATGAAATGGCCGACTCGAAAATTATTCCGGATCTAAAGCTGTAAATAGGTTTTATTGGAAGAGGTGAATTATATTGTTTGTTGTGTTTTACTTGTATTTTACTTGTATATTTAACATTATGATATACAAAAAATATACCACTCTAACATGTATACCACTCCAATATTTGTTGCCCTGCTAGACATTATGATGATTGTAAAAAAACTGAAAAGGAGGTAGGTGCAAGAGAGAAACTGATAAGTAATTTTATTAATATTATGTAAAAGTTTAGATTTAGATATATGTTAATCAAGTTTTGTTTGCTATGTTTCTTTATCAACTTTTGTTATTTATCTATAATGATGTATTTTACTGCAATTTATTTCATGGTATATGTTAGTTATTTTATGATAATGTCACAGTAATTTAATTAATAAATATATATATTTTAGCACATATTTGATTTTTTCTTTGGATGCTTTTAAAGTTTCTCCATAGATGTGATTGTATGACAATAATTTGCTCTTGGAGATCATCTATGAATCTACTCTTTGCTTTTCGATCTTGCTAGTTACCCACGGGTCAATAAATTCTTTAGAAAAGATACTATTTGGGATCTTGTCTTATACCATTCTGTGAGATCTGCCAGACTGTCATTACTGCTTAATTTGTTCAGATAAGCCAGAATTTTGATCTAGAAAATTCCATTATTTCTTGCTAAAGTGTTTTATTAATATTTATCAGAAAGTATTTTTATATAATTATATAATTTTATTAACACATGTATCTACATATCATATCCTACTTTTACAATTTCGTACTCTATGTGACAATTTCATGTCTTGGTCCTTTCCTTTGTCCATGATTTGGATTTCTTGCTTCTTCCTTTGACAAACCTGCCCTTTTTCTTTTTTCTCTTTCATATCTATCAAATTTTTTCTTGTATATAATTTACCGATATTTTAGATTCCTTGGTCTGGTTAATGAAAACATGCTTCCTACCTATATTCACAGATGCAGTGTAAGCAGTCACTCACCTTAGTAATGGGTGACTAGGAATATGTGATTGCATATTTTTATTTTTTATTTTTAATGAAATTAACATCATCATCTAACATGTACTTAATATACATGTTGGAGTGGTATATTTTTATGCATTTTATATACCATAAAGTTAAATTTACACTTCTCAATATTCTTCCTAGAGTGATGCCTTGTGTTCCTTTGATATATCTGCTAATGAATATGTATCTACTCCAGTATGTTTATGTCCATACAATCTCGATAAATTGATATTATTGAAGTCTGGTATGGTTATATAGGAAGTTGGGCCTGCTGATCATGTTGTGGACAACAGCGACAACAATGGAGATGAAGTACGAGGTGGAAATGAAGATGAAAACCTCGATGCACACAATCATCCGCTGATATAGGCCTTGTATATTAGCCTGGTAATTTTTCTCAGCTTTTGTGAACTGATGAAATTGACTCCCCCTTTTTGGAAGATATGTAACTCTTTTGTTAAACTACTTTCTGGGCATGTACTCGTTTAAGCTTTCCAGTACTTATGAAGTCATGAAACTAGTGGTACTTAACTAATTAGTATTATGGATTTAAGTCAAGTATTTATTTTATTTAATCGTGTTTGGTTTAATATGTTTTTATTTATTATGTTGTAATTTTGGCTATTATTAGAGGTTCCTCAAAACATGAATTATTTTTTGAATTTTTGTTAAATTAGTTCGTCTGAATCTGGTAAACAATAATAATCGACCAAATTCAGTTGAATTTGATTTTATACCGAAAGAAGTTGAAATTTAAATTTAACTAAATCCAGTCGAATTTCATAAGTGAGTAAATACGATCGAATTTAGTATTCTTGAAGGGATTTAGAAATTCTACGAAATTTAAATTTTTTGGGCGGGATTTTCAAATTTAAAACGAAAATTTAAAATTCTAAGTAATGAAATTGACAAATTCAAATTCAACATCAGCCAGTCGAATTAAGCGTACTAAATTCGACCGCTTACTAAATATGGCGCGACCAAATAAGATCGGTCCGAAAACTGGTCGTATTTAGTTAAATACGAGCGGGAATGATTGTATTTAACTAAATACAACCGTTTTTGGGCCGATCATATTTACCCATTTTTCTTATAGTGTAAATAATCTAATTCAAATGTGTAAAAATGTTGGACCCATAACTGCCATGTCAGCAGTGACATGTCAATATTGTCATTTTAGTAGTGGGACCCACCTTTGTGGGTCTTACTAGGTAGGACTCCCTTCTGTGGGGCTATTGCTGGCGTGACAATACTGACATATAACTGTTGGCCGACCTATTTAATTCAACAGAAACCTTTAATTTAATGTAACATTTTTCCTTTACTATAACAATGCATTTTTCTTTAGTGCAATACATATTATAATGAAATATAACATTATTTTCTTATTATGTCATGATTTTAGAAACAAAAAACAAAATGTAATTACAACATAAATATTTGAAGCAAATCGGTAATAAAAAATTACAATATACTACCTCCATCCCCCTCATTTCTTTATATTCACATGCTTGACACGCAGTTTAAGGCAACTATAAAGTATAGTTCTGAAATTCATTCTTAAAATTTTCTTTTTAGTATAAAAATTTGAACATTATATTTTTATTTAGAAGAAATAAATTTTGAAAAAAATTATGCAACTATATTTAATAAAAGTATTAAAGTGCTTGCCTAGTCTCCGTCCCCCAATATAAAGAATTGAGGGGGACTGAGGGAGTATTGTTTGTAAATATGTTAAACCTAATTAAATTTAACAAACCATGCAACATACACTCTACCACTTCGTCAACAATACATCTCCAGTTCAATAATTATATATCACCATTTTATCGATTATAATCTAATCACCTCACTCCAACAATACATTAGTATACCAACAATACATCACCATTTTACCAAAATCACCTGCCACTTGATACAAAGTACTAAGCACAATTTCAAGTTACTAGGTTTACATACGTAAGTTTACATACTATGCAAGATTAATTACTAAATAACCAAAAGAAAATGATAAAGTACTAACTATTATAGATAGTATGTTCTAGATAGTATGAATTATTTGAAAAAAAGCTAAGAGGTAGCTGCGCGATCAATGTAGTGACATTTTAATCATTCGTGCATGAAAATAATCTCATTTCTCAAATTTTACATAAATTTAGTCAATATCTACTTTTGTGTATGTTGGTGAGATTGCAAAGCTCTATGAACAGTGGACATGATAACTCGACACTAAAACAGTACTGGTAAATAATATTAGGTCTACACAAGAAATCGGCATGAAATGAAGACAAGAAAAATACAAAGAATCAAATTATTAGAAGAAGTTTTGAAGTCTGCTTACAGGCCACTGAAAAAAGTTCATTGACATGGTCATGCCGCAGTGAAAAATTATGTTTGAAGACTTTCAGGGTTTTAAAAGTGTTGAAAATTTAGTGTAAAAATGCCAATAGAAGATTTCAGTGTATTAACATTTATTGAAGATAGAAAATATTCAAAATATAGGAATTTGAAAAATTGAAGATAAGGTATAAATAAAAATTAAAAAAGAGCCGTAGTCTTGAAATTATACTCACTGAAAGAAGTTCATTTTATATGTTCAAGAGTCAGTGAAGGACAGAAAAAGAAGTATTCAAGATTGTAGTAACAATGAAGACATTGTCTAAGTACCTGGATATATTCCAATGAAGTACAATATTTATTGACAGTCAGTGTTTGAAGCAATGAAAGTTGCTGCAATCTATACAATATAATCGAAGCTATAATACGAAGACTTGAATCGAAGTTAGTCTTCTGTTAACCACCAGTTGCACTAGGCATCACCGGTTCGTGAAAGAAATCTGTATATTATTTATAGAAATAATTGTTAAGTTGAAGAGCATATTTGAATTGAACATTTATTTGTTAAAGTATGAGAAGAGGTGTGTAGGTAAACAGCTAAACAACTTGAGTAATTGGCCAAAATCAAGTTTAATTATTAACTTAAAAAATTCATTTATTGGACTTTAATGTAATTTATTTAATAAACTAAAGCTAATTTATTTCATAAACTTTCAATAAGTTTATTTTATAAATATCTGAACTAGTTTATTTTATAAATTATAAATAAGTTTATCTTATAAATTAATTAAGTTTATAATTTAAATTGAATTTACTTAAACAATCGGGTGGCCCATTTGTTTTTTATATGTAAAGGAATTAAAGCCCGAATTATCGAGCTTTAAAAGGAAGAAACCAAAGTGCAAATCCCAAGGCTCGACATTGTATTTGTTGGATCTTAATTTCAATTCAAGAAATTGAATTATCGGGCCTTAACATGTATTGTCGATGCTTAAACTCATCGATTCTTAGCACCTTTGCATCAACTTTATTGATTTAAAGTCTAGATAAAGCAACAGAAGCAAATCAATTAAAGTAGTTATGTTCTTCATCTTCTACAATGGGGTTGAAGAAAAGAAGCAAAGAGATACAAAGGAGAGAAACACACAAAAGTATATCCGTTAAACTTTTTACCAAAGAAACGTTATAATACCTGATTTAACTTTTCTATAATCTTAAAGGGCATTATATTTGTTATCCGGTAGATAAATCATTGGGAAAACAAAAGTTTGATCTTTGTATAGGATTAATTAATTTTTTGATCTTTTTAGTAGTAAGAACATTTTTGTTCTTGGATTGTAGCCAATTAATTTATTCACCGGAGTGTAGCAACCTCTCGAGCACCCACGAATATCTCGTGTTCTTTATTTTCTTGTCCTAAATACTATTCACATGAAAACGAAATATCATCATTGAAAACATCTCTCTTGTAGACTGATTAAAGCATAATATGCTAAGTATCAATCATTTTTGTGGTAAGGGATACAATGTTGACTTCATAAAGGAAAGGTGTTTGATCTCAAACCATAAAGATGAGAATCTTGCTTCATGGAGAGTAAGAAAATGTCATCTTTTCATAGTTGACTTGAGTTTTACCTTTGATGGAGTAACGAGATGTTTCTACAACAAGGCTTCATCAGAACAAAGTTGGTTATGGCACAAGAAGCTCTCACACTTGAATTTTTAAGACAATGAACTCACTGGTAAAGAAGGAGTTGGTGAGAGGTCTGCCACAAATGGAATTCTGTCAAGAAGGAATCTGTGAAGCATGTGAAACGAAAAGTCAAAGAAAGCGTCACACAGAAGTAAGGAAGTGACGGGTATCACTCAACCTCTTTAGTTGATCCACATGGATTTATTTGGTTCATTAAATGTGTTGTCGATATTAAGGAAAAAATAGGCTTTAGTGATGGTCGGTGACTACTCTAAGTACAAATGAGTGTTGTTCTTACAATCAAAGGATGAAACATCATAAATGATTATTGATCACATAAAAAAGACTATTTTGGAAGCAAAAGTACCTGTAAGGAAGATCAGATCAGATAATAGAACTGAGTTCAAGAATGCAATGACCTCTGTACTGAAACAAGGTATTTCGAGAAAGTATTATCAACCAAGAACTCCACAACAAAACGGAGTGGTTGAAAGGAAGAATCGCACCTTGGTTGAAGAAGCAATGACTATGCTAAGTGAATCAAGAATTCTTATCTACTTTTGGGCTGAAGTAGTCAAAAAATATGTTACACTCAGAATCGTAACCTGATTAATAAGACTCACAATGAGATTATGACTGAAAAGAAACCATGATTGAAATACTTTCATGTGTTTGGAGAAAAAATTTTGTGTTTAAGGAAGGAAATGAGCATATTGGAAAGTTTGATGCTAAGGTAGAAAAATACATATTTCTTGACTACTCTCTCGAATCTAAAGCTTACAGAGTTTGTATGATTGTTGATCAAAATGTGATTGAAGGCCCTAATGTATTGTTCGAAGATACCAAGTTTGTAATCATGCAAATAGAAAAGGATTCTAAGGGTCTGTTTGATTGTTGACTTATATGTTACTTACAGCTTATAAGTATGCAACAACTTATCGATGAGTGTTTGTTGACCCAACTTATATGTCGAATTTATAAGTTATAAGCTGATAGGTTGTATGTTAGTAACGACATACTTTTTCTCAAATTATTTTGATTTTTTACTTTCTTATTAGCTTCAATTTTAAGTTAGTTGTTTTAAAATATTAATCTAAATTTAAAATTCACAAATCAAGATAATAATTAAAAATTATTTATTTTAGTTCATTTAAATAAAAATATTGTTAGGTCCTTGATACAACTGTAGAGGGGGGGGTGAATACAGTTTATGCAAACAAATCAAATTAAGTACTCAACAACATGAAACAGTTTTTGTATTGACTAATAAAAAACTGATTACAAAACTACTCTCTCAAAGGATGAACAATAATCCTTGAACGGTGCTAGGTTACATAAAAGATATATCAAATCGTGACACTTCTAGTGTAAACCTAATTTGTGCTTATATACTGCACAACTTCACAATGAATAAGGAATCTTATTCTATTACAATAAGGAATCCTAAAACACATCTCTGTATTGATTGCTACAATAAGTAATGTTCTACACCGACATGTATTATGAAAATCATTTCTTCTTCGATATCTCCTGACTTTCAGCTGAAGTGACCAAATGTTGATGTCAAATGCTGATCAGCAAATGCTGATGACAAATGCTATGATGTCACCTCTTTTAAACTCTGATATCAAATACTGATAAATAAACTATGATAGTTTATATGTCGATATCATTAATTTCTTCTAACAATCTCCCCCAACTTGTGCATTATGAAAATATGTACAAGTTCTAAATTGATGATGTCAAAACTATATAAATACAGAAATACAAATGAATATAGTTAGTGTTTCTCATACCTTATCTTTAATATGAACTTTAGTAAAATCAATAGCTTCATCAAGGAATTGCTTGGGTAGATTACCTTCAAGTACATTAACATACATTTCCATTCTCTATTTGATATCCTTGAGCTCCTCTGTTGATTCATCATTCTGATAAACATCAGCTCTGAGATCATGCAAATTTGCTCTTCCAAGTGACAGATCATCAAGTTCCAAGAGAATAACTTTCTTTCCATATGGATTGAAAATGGGAACCTTTTCACAAATATACTTGACCACCTTGGCTCCTCCAACATGCATATCAACAGTATAATCAAATTCATCAACGTACTTTGGAATGTTATTAAACTTTTATGTCATTCTTCTCTGCTTCATGTATACCAAGTTCTTCAAAAACTCTGGCCATTTAGCAGTAGTAGAGTTGGTTACCTTAAGTAAAGTAGTGATAAATTCCAACTCATGTCATGTTTTATTTTTCAACTGCTCTTGAGTAAGCCTCAACCTTCTCCCAGATTCCAGAAAATAAATCAGCTTTTCTTCAATTCTATCATTGACAATTTGTATTGATACAATTTTCTGCAAATCTTCAAGCTTTGTATTATTCCCAATTCCTGTCAGATTTCCATCATCCCAATTAAAGCATCAACAATATATTTATCAGCTTTTGAATATCCCAAGCCACTTGTTCTACTAGATCTTCTAGATTGAGAGTTTCCACTATAGATCTTATTTATAGTCTCAAAAGAATCTCTTACTGGTGAAGACTTTTTGCATCCCTATAGTAACTTCTTCTTTTCCTCTAAGGTTAGTTTTGGCATATCAGAGTTTACATTTTCTAAACCAGGATTTGTGAAATCAACTTGTATTTGGCTTGGGTTGTCAACAACTTGAGTAGTATTAGTGCTTGTGACTGGTTGAGCTTCAACAATTGTTTCTTCATCAACTTGAGCATTGCCAAAGGTTGGTATACGTTGTAATTCTCAGCCCAATCGGCTCCAGGAATCATCTTTTTTTTCTTGTGAAACTGATTGGCTTCTTCTTCTTGAATCCTCTCTTCATCAGCATCATCATGAGCTACAACTACTGAATAGATTGGATCTATTAGTATTTGAGATTTTGAAACCTTAGATGCTGATTTCTTTTTGGATTTTCCTTTAGGCTTTGGATTTGAATTTTTACCAATTTTCTCTTTCCCCTTATCTATCAGTATTTAAAATTGCTTGAGACCTTAAAGGCCTTTCAACATCAGTTTGACTAACCTCCT
The DNA here is from genome assembly GCF_009905375.1 of Apium graveolens. Taxonomy (NCBI): domain Eukaryota; kingdom Viridiplantae; phylum Streptophyta; class Magnoliopsida; order Apiales; family Apiaceae; genus Apium; species Apium graveolens. The sequence goes on from NC_133647.1 coordinate 88,105,904, forward strand.
TGATTACTACTCATTTTGTAGTTCTGCTACCAGGAATATCTTCATAAGGTGAGATAACATCAATATTTGCTGATTTCATTAATTTGAATTCTTCCTCCATAAGCCTAAGTTGTTCCATATCAACTCCGGGATTTTCTCTCTCAAATATTCTTCTACTCACCTCAGAATCAAAACTTAAATCTTTATATTTGTGTAGAATAAAGTTATTTTATTCCCTTTCACCTTCAGTGTTTGTAGATACTGACTTGCTTCAGCACCGGCTTTTATCTTCAGAATTCCTTGGTCATCATCGGCATTTATGACTTTTAGAGTTTGTTGAGATTTAGTCACAGTCAATTCCTTACTTTGCATAGTCTTTGAGACTTGCCTTCAAGATATCCTCTTCTCTCCACCTTGTCTAGATTGACTAGTGCTTTTAGATGTACTACTAGTACCAATCGGATCTCCACTTTGTTTCTTCAAAACAAACTCATTCTTATTGCCTTTGCTATCACCATTAGGACCATCCTTATCAACATTTGTCAGTTTGAGATGCTTGCATTTAGATTTCAACACTTTCTCCCTCTTTTTGGCATCATCACCAAGTAGGAGGGAAACTATAAGCTTTATTGACTGATGTACCTCATTCAATTGCCCAGACATCTTATTCTGAGTTTTCTCCTATCTAGCTTGATTGGCTTCTATTTGTTCATGTATGGCAATAATGGGTGTTGTGCAAGACATGCATGTATAATAACAAGACTAAGTCAAATTGACGACCCTAAGATTAAGTTGTATGATAGTCTAAATTTGTATTTTGTATTGTATTTCTTGAGTCTGTAAAATGGTTTGAAAATTAGACTGGGGGATTTTTTTGTGAACAAATTCAAGCTAAGGAATAAACTTTGGAAGAAGATCAAGCCATGATCATGCCTCAGAGAAAATATGTAGAATCTTGGAGTTGAATAAAAATGTTCTATAATAAATGTTCTAAGTCAAGATATCGACAAGCCACAGATCAAATTATATCGAGAAGTCATTCGAGAAGTCCAAAATGATTTGTAGAGAAGTCCAATGTTGAGAATTGGCTAAGTCGAAGATCAGGATCTATGTCACAGTCAGGATATGATCAACTGCTACAATATGATTTTCCGTTGAAAGCTTTGATATCATCCGTTGATATATATATATGATTATCCGTTGAAGCTAATGCATTTATCCGTTGATCAAAGCTATCTGTTGAAGAATGACCTGGATGATAAGTCATGACTGCATGATAAATCAGAAGGTGCTGATTTATAGGATTGTAGTTGATTTAGATATGTAAAGTATTAGAGTTATATTGTAAAATATCTTGTAATTTATAGAGGACTGATTTGTAGTTGTGTAGTATATAAACATAGAATAGGTTATCACAATATGTGGTGCACAACTCGAGTATTCATATAATCTAGAAGCTCTTAAGAATATTGTTCTTGAGAGAGTTTTGTTACAGCTTATTAAAGATCAATATAAACTATTATTTGATTGATCTGTTCTTACTTTAATTTTATAATACATCGATTTATTTAGTAATTGTATCCAACCCCCCTAAAAGTAATTAATTTACTGGGCAACAAGTGGTATTAGAGCGGTCAAATTAACTGTTAATTTGCAAAGGTCAAGATGTCTGGAAGTAAGTATGAAAGCATGAAAATTCCCATCCTGAACAAAGCTGATTACTCTACATGGAGAGTAAAGATGTAGATGTTCCTTGAAGCCATTGATGATGCATATATTGATATCATCAAAACAGGACCTCCATATCCTATGGAAACTATGGCTATGTCTGTAGATGCACCTGAACACTATGCCATAAAGGAAAAATCAAAGTGGTTAGACGATGAAAAAGTTGATATGCTTAAAGATGCTAAAGTTCGGAATATTATGCACAACAGTTTGAATAATGTGATGTCAAACAGAGTTATTGCCTACAAGACTCCAAAGGAAATATGGGATGCCTTGGAAATATAGTGTCAAGGTATGATGGCAATAAAGAAGAACATAAGAGCTGTTCTTGTGCAAGAATATGAGCAATGTGATGCCAAGGTTGATGAGTCAATTACTGACATATATGAAAGATTTCTGACACTGCTGAATGATCTATCATTGGTTGAAAAAAATATGAAAGGGAAGACTCAAACACCAAATTTCCGAGAGCTCTTCCAGAAGACTGAGATACACAAACCTCAATAATAAGGCATCAATATGATCTTGATTCTCTGACTCTGGATAAAGTGTATGGGATGTTGAAGACTCATGACTTAGAGATCCAATAAAAGAAGAATAAAAAAGGTCAGAAGATGAAGGTTGTGGCTCTTAATGCTGAGACTCATAAAGACAAGGAAAAGATAAGTGAGAGGTTAAGGAGAAGAAACATTATGGAAGAATCAGATACTGATGATGCATCAGATCCTGACATATATACTGACGAGGATTCTGAGATCGAAATGAATGATCCTTAAGTGGTCGAGATGACTGCAATGTTGGTGAATGGTTTCGGAAGGATGAGGGTTGGAGAACCACAGAGGAAAGGTGGTTTCAATAGAAGGTTCTCTGGTCAAGGAAAAGATAGGTTTAGAAGGAGTGATGGTCGGAACAATAAGGAAAAGAAGTTTGACAAGACCAGGGTGACATGTTACAACTGTAATGGAAGGGGACATCTGGCTAGTGAGTGCCCCAAGACAACTGGAAAAGATTTGGTCACAACAAACTCCAACAAAGACTGAATGGATTCATCAGAAACTGACAATGATGATGAATGTTATTCACTCATGGCAGCTCATGGAGAGAATGCCTCGGGAACTGATAAGGTACCTTCAGTTATATTTCCTGTTGATATTGATAATGTATCTGAACTGAAAACTTTCTTGTACTCTTTGAATGTTACTTTTAAATGTAAGACTATTGAATGTGATAGTTTGATTGCTGATAATAAGAGGCTTAAAGAAAGAAATGAGTTCTTAGATGCTGAGTTAGTTAGGATGAATGAACATGAAAAATCATGTAAGAAAGCACAACATAATGAAACTCAGATAAACATCAGGTGTGCTAGACTAGAGAAAGTTATAGAATTGGAAAGAGAAGTATTTAAGACTTGGATGATCTCAGGAAATAAAGTTCATGATTTTATCAGTGATAAGAACTGGAAAGAGTGTCTAGGTTATAACAAATTTGCTGATAGGAATATCAATAAATCCATTAATAACACTACTCTATTTAAGTTTGTTGGAACTGATGAAAGAGGAGTTGAGTCAGTCTATGAATTTGGTTCTACCTCTAAGAAAAATGCTAAAGAAAAAGCTAAACCTAGAGTCCCTGCTAAGAAGAAAGAAGATCCTAGAATGCAAGGCAAGAAAGGTAAAAACATTATACTTCTCTCTAAGAGTCAGTTAGACAAGAAAATATGTGAGGTAACATCTAAGGCTCCCAAACCTAGGTCTAAGAGAGGTAGAAATGGAAACAAGGAATAAACAAGGAAAATAACTATAAGTGCATTCCTAATGCACCTAGGAAAGCTTGTTTTAACTGTGGTAATACTAATCATATTGAGACTGATTGCAGGAAGTCTAAAAAGAAAATCTCTAAATTTCCTGAATCTAATAATAGTGGTAGATCAGTATTATACAAATCACAAAATCCTTGTTCTCATTGTGGTATCAGTTGGCATTCTATTTATATTTGTAAGGATTATCAAAGTGTGTATCACAACAATTATGATCCTTTGCCAAAATTCAATAAAATTGTGTTTTAAATATAACTGCTATTAGTCCCTTAACAATGTAACAAGAATTACAGAAGGGGGGTTGAACTGAATTCTTGAAACTTTTTATTGAATAAAAATGTTCTAACTCAAATATATATATAAGTGTGAATTGATTAGCAGAATGCAGAATAGTTACTTGAAATGAATCAAAACACAAGTAATTAAAAACAAGAGTCTTTAAAAACTTTCTGGTGGATTTGAATGATTCCACCAGAGATATATAATATATATTGAGAGAACTATGTGTGCAAAAAGCTCATAGCTGCTTACAAAATAATAACAACTAAGAAATGAGAGAAATGCTAAGAGTGCAGCTTACAAATGTTTCTCTCTTGGTTGCTTAGTTCATTAGTTACTATTCTATTTGCTACTTCTTGGTTTATATATCACCAATATTACAAAGCAATAAGACAAGATAATAAAACAAAAACTATCAAGTCTAATACAATGCTACTTCATTACTCTATTTCAGCATCTTTGAATATCTTCATAATAGCATGGAAATGGCAATGCTTCTTTGTTCTCGAAAACCCAGTTGAATAGGCTACCACATTCCATTTGCATACACTCGACGCATGTGACTGTGTTATCACTGTAAATAGATATTTAAATTCTTTATCCGTCGGGTTTATGATCATCCGTCGAGTTAATGATCAGCTGTCGGGTTGTTGATCATCCGTCCAATTCATTGTTGTTTATCCGTCGGGTAGCAATCAGGCACTTGACTTCATTTCATTTATGCAGAATTACAAGACATCATCTATGTACAATTAATCAACCTATTCTGCATATCTAGTTACAATCAACATGACTAGGTGCTACTACAGATTCTAAACAATGTGTATGCAGAGATGTGCTACAGACTTATTATTACATAAGTTACTCACTCGATGGATAATAAGTCATCATCCGTCGGGACTAAAATGAGTTATCCGTCGGGACTATAATCCTTATCCGTCAAGTGCTACATTTTCACTAAGAAAAATCTACCAAGGTGGTTTGTTCATGAAATTATCAAGTACACAACATATACACAACAATCTCCCCCAATTTATGTCTACTGGAATTATAGCCATAAATTAAGAGATACGTGATGATAACAAAACATCCTAAAAATACAACTTTAAAAGAAAGTAAATAATACTGAAAAGTGCTTCAATTAACAAAAATGTACAAAGTTTTGCTCACATTCATTTTCAAGATGCTCCTCTAGCCTGAGAAGATTTATCTAGTTCCTTGAAGGTCTGGATCTCTTTCCAAGCTTTCTGTTATTTTTTTCAATCTGATTTTGAAGCTGTCTGTGGAATTCCAGTTCATCAGATTCTGAGAGATTTAGCTTTTCTTGTATTTCCAAGAGAGTCTCATTGCTAGAGATGCTCAATTGGTCTTCTAATCTAAAAAATCTTCTCACTCCTTTGTCATCCATGAACTCCATCAGCCAGTAGGGCCTTAGATGCACTCTTCTCGCTGTGTAAGGGATGATTAGAGTCTTTGGGAGTGCATCTTTAGCTATAACACTCCTTAGTTCTTCAATCTTCTTCAGAACCAATCTTCTTACAGTAACATTGAACCCAAAGTTCTTCTTGAAAGATGAATAAACCTTATTCAGTACAACTTGGCTTTCTTGAAGGATCATGTGATATGGCCACTGAATCTCCTTTCCTCCCTTGTACTTGAACACTAACCTTTCAGGTAGGTTTCTGTATGCATCAATTCCTGTCACTTCATCTAGTTCATCTAGATAGAGGTTTAGATCAGAAAACTCCTTGATGTCACACAAGTACACATAATCTCATTTGTTGACTTTAGATTGAGCTTTGACTAGAGATTTGGATTTGAGAGGTGACAACTTCACTTTCTTGATTGCTCTTGACTTTGTTCTTTTTGGCTTACTGAGGATTGGTAAATTGAAGTCAGGAATTGGTATGTTCTCCTATTCTATTAGCTCATCCTTAGGCACAATAGGTTCACCATGAATGTTCCTGTAAGGATCCACCACCTTGATATCTTCAAATACCACAGAGAGTTTTGATGCTTGAGTTGTAGTTGAAGTGGATTCCTTGGGAAACTGATTCTCCAATTCCTTATCAACAATGTCCAGTTTCCTTTTGGTTCTTTTAGCCAATTCCTTGATTCTTGGAGCTTTCTTCTGTTGTTCAACTTGCTTCTTTGGATCTTGAGATTCAATGATTTCAGATGGTTGAGCAGGAATTTGTTGTGATGAATTTACAGCATGTAGCTTGGCCAAGATGGCAATTTGCTCTTTATTTTGTTTAGCCTTTTAGCATCTAGAGCAGCTTGCTTCTTTTCCTGCTTCAATCTGGCATTTTCTACTCTCTTTGCTTCAGCAAATTGAGGGTGTTCAGCCACTACACAAATTTCTTTCCCATTCCTGAAAACTTTAGCAATTCTCTTTTTCAAAGCTGAATCAACTGGATCTTTGTAGAAAGTAATTGATCTTGACAGAAGCTTCTTTTCATCAGGCTTAGGTGTCTCATACACAGTATCCAAAGGGTTCTTCAATGATGATTTTGGATAGTTTACCCTTGGTTTCAGAATTATTTTAGCCTTTGGAGATTTGATGCAGGATGACTATCCCCTTTCCAGATAGTTCATGCTCATCTCATTCACAGAAATTTGCTTGACTTGAGAGTGATGGATGGATGACTTTACTGGCTTCTTGACTAGTCCAAACTTCTTTTGTATATCCTCATCAATCTTCTCCTAGTTGATTGGCTTCAACTGCTTCATTTTAGCTGCTCTAATGTTGGCTGCTGCTGCATTTGTCAGATCTATACTGTCTATAACTGGTGGCTTTGAAATAGTAATTAAAGGCACAATTACTTTGCTGATTTGAATTTGAAGCCTCTCCCCCTAACTTGGTCCTTTCTCCCCCTTTTTGTTATCATCAAGTTGAGTAGAGGTGGAGGTTTGAGCAGCCACCAGTTTTTGAAGTAAATCTGTCTGCTTAGCTTGATGAAGATGAATGGCTGTTAAAGATGCTTCCATGGCTGACATTCTTGTATCCAAGGCATCTATCTTGGTTGCAAGATCAGAATTTTTCCTTAATTGCCTCTTGATGTCAAGCATTGCAGCTTCTGGAAGCTTGGAATCTATCTTGTATGAAATGGCCTTCTTCATCTCCTCAATATCACCCTTGATGGTGTTTACATCCCTAGCATGTTGGAAGCCTTGAATTTGTTGAAGTTGCAGTGAGGCTAGATGTGCCTGAAGGAGCTTCTTGGTGCTGGCATTTGTAGTGGTTTGAAGAGCAGTATTTGTCTGATTGATTAGTTGGATCAGGGTTGTCTTGAAGTAGTGCTCATCACAGTACTTTGAAAATGCCCATGATGGCATACCTGATCTTGAACTGGAACCTACTTCTCCCCCTATGTACATTGCTTCATCTTCACTATCCCTACTTTCATCACCAAAGAAATCAGCTGAGCCACCAGTCTCATAATCAATATCACCAGCTGTAGAGGGCAAAGCTGTGATGGCATCCTTAGCTCTTATCATAAACTGTGTGGTATGCACCAGATTGAGCATCCTTTCTGTATTATCATTGCCCTGTTTAGTTAGAAGTTGATAAGCTGGAACAGGGTGAGTAAATGCCTCAGCATCAAGGGAGGTTGAATCTATAACAGCTTTAGGTTGCTGAGATAGTCCCTCACTGTCTGCATCCTGGACATTCATTGACTCACTAGCAATGACATCCATCTTTATAGCTCCAGTACCTGCATTTCTCTCATTTTCTCTCTTTTATTGCATCAGGGTCTCACCCTGGCTCCCCACCCTCACACCCTCACCTTCACCATCTAAGGTGGGACTCCTCTCACTTTCTTTTGTCAATCCTGAAGAAATGGATTGCATAATTTCACTCATTTCCTCTCCTTTTTCCTGGGAGCAACCCAGACTCTCACTCATAACACTATTCTCTCTTAATCTTAATAGTGACTGTACAACCACTAATTCTTCTGCACTTGAAATAAATGAAGTTTGAAGTTGTGCAGAGATACTCAACGGATGAGTGATATCCATCGGGTGAGTAGTTTTGCTATCTGGCGGATAACTGTTGTTAAGCTTATCCGTCGGGATACAATCACTACTCGACGGATGAGCAATATCCATCGAGAGAGTAGAAATGAATGAACTAGGAATGGAAACTATTGTGGACTCTGTGCTGATTGAAGATATTTTGGGCACAGATGATTCAATAGTTCCTGAAAGAATGGGCAAGTGAGTCAACAAATCAGCTAAAAGATGATGCTCACTTGCACTAGATTTTGGCTTCCCTAACAAAGTTAAAGAAGGGGAATCAGGAATTGATGTGTTTATCATATCCACATCCAGTGAGTTTATGGGTGAGTTTGGTGTTTGAGGTGCTTCTATTACTAGAGATTTTGGCTGTGACTCCACATTTATTGGAGTCACATCAAAATGAATTTGTGAAGGTGCAGTGACTGTGTCTTTAGCACCAGTTTGCACGGTGTGTGTACCCTGTGCATCCCCAAGGGTTTTAGATTTCTTCTTTTTGGCATAAGTTTGGGGTGAGCTTGTGTCCCTAACCCTCTTGGCCTGTGCTCTTGGTTGAGAGCTTTGTTCAATAACTACATCCTTTTGGGAGGATGCGGCTAGAAATGAGCTTTTATCCATTTTAAGCACTGCAGTTTGTTGGGAAACTGCAGTGTGGCTAGGCTGGGAATCACTCAACTCTCCATCCTTATCCTTAGGGTGTCTTTTATGTTCACCCCTTCCCTCACCTGTCTTACCCACCTTCACACTCCCCTCTTTGGTTTTGATGAATTTTGCAACTGGCATCTTTTGAGAGATACCAGAGGGGGCTTTCTTTGATTTGGGTTTTGAAATATTTGCAGGTTTTATAACTTGGGCAGGCAACTGTTGGGTCATTGACACAGTTGCCATAGCCACACTAGAACTCAAAGAAATTAGTGAGGTTGGAATAGTAGTAGGAATAGATGAACTTACCTCACTTACTTGAGGTGCTTCCATTACCGGGAAATAGAACAGTGGCACCTCCTTGTGATGATTGGCCCTGTTCAAATCTGCAATGAGCGTTCTCTCTTGAACCCAACAATCTAATTTGTTATTAGGGTTCTCAAGCACAATACCCTCAGAGAGATGGTTAGCTAACATCATAAAGAATCTAGCATAATACACATTCTTGCCTCTCTTATTTAACTCTCCTAGTTTGAAACCCAACTCAAACAAAATAAGGTCACTGAAATTATAGAACTTATCTGTAACTAGCATGTAGAGCATGTTAAGCATGGAGATATTGACTGAATTAAAATTACTGACTTTACTTGAAAATACCTTTGTCACTACATCACACATAAAACTCCATTCCTTCCTAAGACCCAATTTCCTAATGTCACTTAACTTAGAAGTAGAAAGAGCATAGTTCATGGAATTAAGCATACTGATTATATCAGTGTCAGTGTGTGGTGAGGTCACAGTGTTATCAGGAATCTTGAAACATGCTTTTATAACATCACTATTGATACATAATTCTTTACCTTTAATGGTTAGAGTAATGGTCTTATCTGTTGAGTTGTATATAGTAGTGGTCCACATCTCTTCAACAACTTCACAAAAGATTGTGGGAGATTCCAGCATGGCATAGCTAAGCTTGCAATTTTTCACAAAGTCCATCATCTTGTGATAGTCACCAGATTGCTGAATACCCTTGTTTACTAGTGCAGTGAAATTGTTCTTCTCATAAATAAACCCAGTTTGAGACATAACACTACAAGAATAATGTCAATAGACATCACACATTAGACATCGGTTAACTTTGCCACTGATGTTAAAAAGAGTATTGACATCACCCCGTGTTTTTGTGATGTCTTTGTTCTTTGTAGACATCGGTTATAATTAAACCGATGTCTAAAATTCACCAAAAAAAAAAAACAAAATTCGCGCCCACCATTTCTTCCCCCGTTAGTGAAATTTCATTCAGTTTAGTTCTACATTCCCCCAATCCCAAAATTCTCCCCCCTTAACCAAATTTTGGTTCCCCCCAAAAATCAATCTTCAGACACAAAATCAAAACTAAAAAACTAAAAACTAAAAAACAGAAAACTCTCTCTCTCTCAAACCTGTCTCTCTCTCTCGAACCCCTCTCTCTCTCTCACCTCTCTCCCCTCACAATCTCTCTGAACTCCGGCCATCATCTCACCATCATAATCTCTCGAACCTCTCTCTCTCTCGAACCTCTCTCTCTCTCTCGAACCTGTCTCTGGAACCTCTCTCTCTCTCTCTCTCTCTCTCTGAACCTCTCTCCGCTCTGAATCTCTCCGTTAAGCCTCTTTCGTTTAACCTCTCTACTTCGGTAAGTGTTGTATCTTCTTGAATCGAACTGGTCTTCTCTGCATGAAGACCAGTTTTAAAAGTTGAGGATTTTTGAATTCAAAACCCTAATTTTGTAAATTGGGGTTTTTTCTAATTCGAAACCCTTATTTTTTTTATTAATTTAGTGTCAAATCTTGTTGCTAATACTTTTCTTCTTGTTGTATACAGGACCTAATCTGAGAAAAAGATTTAAAGCTTTAGGTAATTTGGATTTTTTAGTTGTACATTTATATTTTTGTTTATTTTTTTTATTTTTGTAAATTAGGTTTTCATTTGTTTGTAATGTTGTGATTTGTTTTTGCAGGACATTAGTGTTGTTTGATTTTTCGATCTTCGGTGAGTTTTCTTCTCCAACTCTGTTTTGTACGCTTATACATTTGATTTGTTTTGTTAGTTTTGATAGTGTTTTTTGTCTATGTGCTATGCAGTTGGTTCTTATGTTGATCTATGTGTTGTGTATAATATGCATTATGTATTATATGAAATCTCAGTTTTGTTTTATTTGCAATTATGTGCAGGAGAATTCATTTTGGTATTAGTATGTTATATTTAAATGTAGTCGTGTTCTGAATTTTGGATGCAAGTGTGTGGTTAATTTAGTGATTGTGTATGCAAGTGTTTAGTTGAAAATAGTACATTTATAATTTGATAATCTGCATCCGTGATCTGACTATTATACTATGGTTAATTATATAGTGATTATACATTAAGTACCGAATGACTAGTTAATATATAGTACTAGTACTATAATTAAATGTATAATATGAATTACGTAATGCATTACAAATCGATTCATATCATATTATAATAAAATATATAACATTAAAATGTATAATATGCATTATGTATAATATGAATTCTCAGTTTTCTTATGTCGTTTATAGTCTGCCCTATGTGTGGATGTCATACTTAAAATCAAGTTAGACTTCTAAAATAAATATTAGGCTTATAAAATAAATATAAGCCTTATACTGAATTTTTTAGTGACGTACCAGGTGGTTTTAAATGGATAGGTCTTGGATAAAAGCCGATAGGGATTCTCTACAGTATGAAATTGGTGTTGAAAACTTCTTGATATTTGTCGAGGAAAATGCTAAAAACCCCAAGAAAATTCCTTGTCCTTGTGCACACTGCTCTAACTTCAAAAAGTTTTCTGTGAATATAATCAGAGGTCATCTTTATGAATCAGGGTTTAGTTTAGGATATTCTGATTGGATTTGGCATGGAGAAAACCATGATAATAGTACTAGGTCATCTGTTGGTAGTACTTGTCCTCCCTCGAAGCCCATACCAATTTCAGAAACATTTAACGTGTGTGAAGCAGCCTATAGTAGGGAAGATTGCGATAAAGAGTCAGATAACTTTAAGAGGTTTGTTGCCGATGCAGAACAACCTCTGTTTGAGGGAAGTGAGTGTACTAAACTGGAGTCGGTCTTAAAATTACATAATTGGAAGGCTAGGTTTGGAGTTTCCGATAAAGCTTTTACTGATCTGCTTCAATCAATTGGATCAATTCTTCCTAAAGATAATCTGCTTCCGTCTAATATGTATGAAGCCAAGAAAACATTGACTGATTTAGGCCTCGAGTATATTAAATTCCACGCTTGTCCAAATGACTGCGTATTATACAGGGGTCCAATTCTCGAGTCTTCTTCCGAGTGTCCCAAATGCCATCTCTCTCGCTGGAAAGTTGGGAAAGATGGTCAAGTTAGGGTAAATGTGCCAGCTAAGGTTATGTGGTATTTTCCGATAATCCCCAGATTTAAAAGAATGTTTAAATCTTCATCTACTGCTGAATTAATGAGTTGGCATGCAAATAATCGATCCAAAGATGGAAAGATGCGTCACCCCTCTGATTCTCCTTCTTGGAGAAATGTAGATTGTAGGTGGCCTGAGTTTGGTAGCGAGGCAAGAAATATACGTTTAGGATTAGCGGCCGATGGTATAAATCCACACAACAATGGATTAAATAATCGGTACAGCTGCTGGCCAGTTATGTTAGTAACATATAATCTTCCTCCATGGTTATGCATGAAGAGGAAGTTTATGATGTTAACAACATTAATTTCAGGCCCACAAGAGCCTGGTAATGATATTGACGTATATCTCCAGCCACTGATCGACGATTTAAAAAAATTGTGGGAGGAAGGTGAACCAAACGTGTACGATGCCCATACCAAATCCTTTTTCACTCTAAAGGCAATCTTGATGTGGACAATAAATGACTTTCCGGGATATGGAAATTTGTCGGGGTACGTTAATAAGGGTTATAGGGCATGTCCAGTATGCGGTGATCAGACCATGGCTAAATATCTAAGTCGTAGTAGAAAAATGAGCTACCAAGGACATCGTCGGTATTTAGATCTTTATCATCCGTATAGGAGACAAAGGACAGCTTTTAATGGAGAACAAGAATTTGGTTGTGCACCTGAACCACTTAGCGGAGAGGAAGTGTTGGGGCAACAACAGCAACTTAGGTTCAGTTTTGGAAAGGGGGGGAAGCCAAAAAAGGTGGAGTCTCCATGGAAAAAACAGTCAGTTTTTTTTGAGTTAGAGTATTGGAAGTTTCACCATGTTCGACATTGTTTAGATGTCATGCACGTCGAAAAGAACGTGTGTGATAATATAATTGGGACACTTCTACACATGAAATTCAAGAGTAAAGACAGCCTTGCCTCGCGTCTTGATTTGGTTGACATGGGAATACGGCCTGATTTAGCTCCAGAAGTAGGTGAGAAAAGAACATACCTACCTCCTGCCCCTTATACTCTCTCCCGGAAAGAAAAACAAATAATATTGGCATCATTGTACGACATGAAACTTCCATACGGACATGCTTCAAATATAAGAAATTGTGTATCGATGATTGATATGAAGTTGTATGGTTTAAAGTCCCATGACTGCCATATCCTTCTCCAACAACTACTACCTGTTTGCATTCGTTCAGTGCTTCCGAAAAATGTTAGGGTTAGTATCATAAGATTGTGTTTTTTCTTCAACTCTCTGTGCAACAAAGTTGTAGATGTGTCAAAGTTGAATAAATTACAAGCAGATGTGATATTGACCCTGTGTGAGTTAGAGAAGATATTCCCTCCGTCATTTTTTGATGTTATGATACATCTTATGGTCCACCTAGTAAGGGAACTGCGATTATGTGGACCGGTTTTTTATAGATGGATGTTTCCATTTGAACGCTTTAATAAAATATTGAAGAGTTATGTAAGAAACCGATTATATCCAGAAGGTTCTATAGCTGAAGGTTACCTCAAAGAAGAGTCAATAGAATTTTGCAGTGAGTTCTATAGCGGGAGTAGTAGAACAACCGGTCTTCCGAAAGATGAAGAAAAAATTTCCGGTCCAATCGGTGGTGTGACTATGAAGTCAGTTGCGGAAAAAGAACGAGATGAGGCTCATCTTTCAGTTCTTCGTAATAATTCGGAAGTGGAACCATATGTTATGTAAGTAAAACATAAAAAGTATACATATAATTGTTAAAGTTGTATTTGGTATAGTTTAGTCGAATTTGATGTAAGTAATTTCAGGTTGCATAAAAAATATTTGGAAGAGATTTATCGAGGGAAAAAGAAGAGTGTACAGTGGCTATTGGGAGAGCACAATCGACAATTTGCCGATTGGTTTGAACAAAAAGTTGGTTTACATTATTTTTCCTTCTTTTTTATTTTTATATGTCGTGTTTTTAAATTTGTAGCCACTTATATGCATCAATAAATTATATGTAGGTCAGTACAGAAATGAGGGAGAATGCGGAAGCCGTATCTGAAACTATAAGATGGTTTGCTGGGAAACCTTCATTTTCAGTTTTGACTTACGAAAGTTATGCTGTTGAAGGGGTCCGATACCACACAAAGGATCGAGATAATGCAAGGGTAGTTCAGAATAGTGGTGTGTCATTAGTTGCAAGGACAGTCCAAGTCTCTAGTGCTAAGGACATGAATCCTATAGAGAGTGATTTAAAATTTTATGGGGTGATCAGGGAAATATGGGAATTAGACTACCACGCATTCAAGGCCCCTCTGTTTTTATGTACATGGGCAGCAAGTAACAAAGGTGTCAAGTCCGATGATCTTGGTTTCACCCTTGTCAACTTCAATCGACCAGTTCACAAAAAGGACAAATATGTCTCTGTTGACCAAGTCAACCAAGTATTTTATATTGAGGATCCAGTTGATGCTAATTGGTCCGTTGTGTTATCGGCGACAACTCGAGACTATCATGATGTTTACAATGAAGATGCTCCTGAAGACACCTCCTGGAACCCTCCCCCATTCTGTTCTAATATCCCTACATGTGACCCTGCTAAAATTGATGATGCAAGTGTTTGTAATAGAAGAGAAAATGTTGAGGGTATATGGGTCAAAAAGTTATAGGAGTCTAGCTATATATTCTCCTTATTTGTAATTTTTCTTGTTATTTGTAATTTTTCTTGTTATTTGTAATGTAGCTTGTGATCTCTGTTTTCTTGTAATTTTTCAATGTAGTTATAGAAGTCTATCTGTAATTTTTCTTGACAATTAAATGAGAATTTTGTTTAATTTTCTGCATATCTGTTAGACATTATACCATGAACTGTGTAGTTGTTCTAATCTGTTAAATATTAGTTAATTTTTTAGATTAGAGGAAGAGGAAAGAATGGCACCAAAAAAGCAAATGCGAAAGCAATCAGAAAAGACTGCATCACAGAATCTTAGCGGTGGAAGCCCCAAGCGGCTGGAGGATGTTCCGAACAATGATGAAAACAATGAAGGGCATGCATCGGAATCTCAACCGACTAACTCAGAACAGACAAATACTACAACTAATACTGCTACAAGGAAGTCTGGGGGTAAGCGAGGCGTATGCGCAATGTACAAAGTGATTGTCAAGAAAGCTCGCGGGAAGAAAGTTAAAGTCACTGCCAATGAATGGGGAATTCCTAATGGGGAAACTAGAGCCCGTTTGCAGTCTTACATTGGTATGTTGGCTAGGACTATGATTCCAATCGACATTCCTACGTGGCCAAATGTAGACCCTGAATTAAAATCAAAGCTTTGGTTAGATCTCCAGGTACTAGATCAATTGTAAAAAATTATTATCAAATATAGATCTTGAATATAAGTTTTTCCTGTTATGATTTTGTGAACTTGTGTTTTTTCAGGCTACCTTCAAAGTTAAACCAGAAATTGAAAACATGGTCCTAAAGTCAGCAGGCTCTAAATGGCGACAGTTTAAGACTGATTTGACGAGAAAGTATGTGCTACCATTTATTGGAGAAAAGAAGAAGCTGAGTAAGCCGCCAAGAGGCTATGGCTATGTTAGTAAGGCAACCTGGAAAAGGTTTGTGAGACAGAGGACTGATTCTAAGTGGAAGGTATGTTTTAATTCTGTAATATATGATTTGGTGATTTTTTTGCATCGTCTGTTGTAATTTTTGTAATCTTGTGACATGTTTTTAGGAAATTCATGACACACAAAGTGAAAGAGTGTCTAAGAGAAAATATCATCACCGGTTGTCAAGAAAGGGGTACATCGGTTTAAAAGAAGATGAGGTAAGAAAAGTTCATTTAATTGTATAACTGTATTTAATTTATAATAGGTCAGTCCATAATAAATTAGAGTCCTACATTTTTTAGCCCTGGAGTTATTTGTATTACTGTATTTTATTTTATTTGTAACAGATAAAAAAAGGAAGGTTGAATCCGGGAGAAGAACCGGATAGAGCGATTTTTTGGCAAAAGGCTCGTAAGCGGAAAAACGGACAAGAGGTCGAAGAGGTCGATGAAGATTTGGCTGTTGTATGCGATAAAATTGTAAGTTTTAATTTTGGTTAAATTACATTAAAGTAGGCGAATCAGTAAAATTAGGACGACATAAATCAGTAAAGTAGGCGAATCAGTATAAATAGGACCCCTGTCAATGTTTTAGTTAATTGGTCTTTAATTATACTGATTACAATTATGCGAAATAATTATTATTTATCTTTTATTGAAAACTAGTTAACTCCATTTTGGTTAATTTATTTTCTTGTTAACAGAACGCATTGTTGGAAAAAAAGAAGAAGGGTGAGATTCAGTTTTCTGGTGCTGAAGATGTTCTGACAACGGCTTTGGAGAGTCGTGAGCATTCTGGGAGGGTTCGGGCTGTTGGAGGGTACATCACTCCAAAACAATACTTTAATTTGCCAAGAGAGCCAAAGCTTCGAATCACAAAGGCAGAGTTGATGGCCCGTGATCGACAAAGGGATGAACTGCTTGAAAAAAAAACGCAAGCTCTCGAGGCAGAGATTGATCGCTTGAAGTCAGTGATCGAAAGTGGAGGTAGTTTTCACTCTCCAATGCCATCTGAAAAGGCAAGTTTCGATCCGGAAAAGGATAAAGAAATGAAGTCAAATCCACCACCTGCAAGAGGAGTTGTGTTGGTATATGAAGATGATGACTGTGTTTTTACAGATGGCCCAACTAGGCCTTCACCTCCTGGAAGTCACGTAAGTTATTTTAATTTTGTGAGCAACCTTGTCATTTATCTTACTAAGGTAAATCATTGTTACCTTAATTTTTTAATTTTGTTTATTTAAATATTATAGGCCCAACGATCTTGTGAGCTATCTGTCGAGAGACTTGAGAATAAGGTTGCATTTGGTATGGTATATCCTCGCGAGGATAATTTAACTGATTTGGTACATGGAGTTGATATACCAATTGGACATCAATGTGTCTCCGTTGATGGCCTCATAAAACCAGATGCCTTGCTTCCAGCTGAGACACGTGGTGATGACATGATGACTGTCCGCGATGCTCTAGGATCTTTTTTGGCATGGCCTGAGGAATTAATTAGCTACACAAATGTTGCGGTATAATGAATAATATATATATGTATAATATTGTCTGAATTTTGAAATTAAATTGTTCATTTCAAGATATTAAAAATTAAGTGGTATGTACATTTTATTTTGGTTTTATATTATCATCAGGTGCAGAAAAAAGAAAGGCCCCGAACAAGTGCTGAAAAAATAAAAAAGAATGACGGGTTGCAGGATTTGAAGGCACAATTTCTTCAAGCAAAGCCAGGTGCGAAAGTGCCAAAGGGCTTTAAGCTGTTGTATAAACATGCAACAACTTGGATGAAAACTACCGGGGTCAGTATCCAGGTTCGATGTGAGCCGAATGTGTTTGGACATGAAAAAACAATTTATTTATTGCATGAGAATGTTGTGTCTTTATTGGAGTTTGAAATGTTGGGCCAAGCAGTAGTTGCAAGTTACATGGCGTAAGTTACCTTTTTTTTCTTTTTAATGATCATTTTTTTTAATGTTTGTAATTTTCCAGAACTTGCATTTTAACATCAGCACTCTTTCGATAGGCACTTGCATTCTGAGATTAGTGAAATACCAGAACTGGCGGAGACATTTGCTTTTATTGACCCCGGATCCACATATCACGTGAATGCTGATTTTGAAGCATACATTTTAAACCGGTTGAGAGAGGGTAACCCAGATCGCCTATTCTTTCTTCCGCATAATCAGAAGTAAGTACTTATTGTAATACTGAAAATTAAAAACATGGATAGTACAGTAGAAATTTCTATGTGATGTGTCCTATCTGTCTTTGTTTTTTTATGAAAATAGTATGCATTGGATTTTGGTCGTTATCTGGGAAGGGGAAATATATATTCTGAATCCACTACCTCACCCGACACAATTTTCAGAACTAGAAAAGGCGTTATCAAGGTAAATTTTTATTAACGTAACAGTTTGGTATAATTGCATGTTCATTTCTGTACATTATATGAGATTTTATGTTTTTTATGCAGGGCTTTGAAAAGTTACAACTCTGAAACCGGCAGGGGCAACAAGATGGCCAAGGCAAAGTTTCTTAGTGTAAGTACAATAGATCGAGTACCTAATATTTGTGCTTAATATATATGATTTATTTGACATGCCTGATTTGTCTTTTAATTAATGAAATAGGGATCTCCCAAACAACCCGGTGGGATTGAATGTGCGTATGTAATAATGCGATACATGAAAGAAATTATCGATGATGACAAGTTGAATTTTGCTAAAAAGGTATTACCTTGACGCTTCCAGTTTGCTATATACTGAGATATGGTTACTTTTCGATATGGTTACTTTTCATTCATGTACTGAATTTTGTTTGTTTCGAATTTGTAGTGGTTGGCCAAGACTCGATCGTGTTACAGCATTGAACAGCTAGATGAAGTTCGCATTGAGGCTCTGCAGTTCATCCAAGAGCATATCTGATCAATTCTTGTACTCAAGGTCTTTTCTTTTGCGTAGTCGTACATTTGGTAATTTAGACGGTTCTGTGTAGTAAGAATGTAAGTGTATAAATACTGGGGTTGCTGTATAGGTTTGCAAATGCTGGGGGTTGTACATTTGGTAATGTAGATTCTGTAGTTTTGAATGATTGATGCAGATGATGGGGTTGGTGTTGGTGATTTTTGGATGATTGATGCAGATGATGGGGTTGGTGTTGGTGGTTTTCGGATGATTGAATGGTTAAATGTATGAATGATTGACTGGTTAGATTTGTATGGATGCGTGTTTTCCAATGTTTTAGTTTTGGTTATGTAGTAAAGGACATCGGTTTTATTTATAACAAATGTCTATTAGTAACGAGTACATCGCTTTTTTAGAAAATTAGTGATGTAAAACTTTACACAATTTGGTCTATAAATTTCTTACACATCACTTTTAATTAAGAAAAGCTGATGTCAAAAAAGATAATGTACATCACTTTTAACCAAACAAAACTGATGTCAAAAAACGCAATGTACATCAGTTTAAGGGAAATAACTGATGTGAAAAACTAATATGTTCAAGTCTAAAGGATACATAGACATCACTTCATTCTAGAAAAAACTGATGTTTATACGCTTAATTAGACATCACCTTTTATTAAAGAAACAGATGTTTAATATGCCATTTTACATCACCTCTGTCAAAATTATCGATGTTTTTGTGACAAAAAACATAGCTCAATATATGTTTAATATGTTTTAATAGGTGTAATTTAGTTATTAAATAATTTTGTTATAGCATTTTTTGTGAAAAATCATCACATAGACATCAGTGTTTTTCACTAAAATCGATGTTTTTGTGACAAAAAACATAGCTCATGATATGTTTAACATGTTTAATTAGGTGTAATTTAGTTATTAAATAATTTACTTATAGCATTTTGTTTTAATAATCAACACATAGACATCTGTTTTTTAACTAAAATCGATGTCTAATCCAGTATAGACATCGGGTATTCACCGATGTCTAGAATAGACATCACCGACATCAACATCGGTTGGGAAACAGCATAGACATCGGCCAAAAAGCGATGTCTATGGACTTTTTTCTTGTAGTGTAATCTTGACAACGGGCGCCATTGTTAGAGAATAAGAGCTTGAAGAGAGAGAGTAAGTGCTTTGAAAGAGAAAAAAATTGAAGCAGTTGATTTGAGAATGATAAAAGAAAAGCAATAAAAATGAAATAAGCTTTTATACTATCTCAAAAATAACTGCCAAAAAAATAAAGTAAAATAAAGTAACCAATTAAAATTGCCTAAAATAGTCGTTTAAAAATAAACTGTAAAAATTCCACCCATTATCCATCGTGTTATGCTTACAAACTGTAAGTATACTCGATGGATAATGTTCAGGGAATTAACAGCTGAGATTAAGAAAATTCGACGGATAAGGATAGACTATTATCCGTCGAGTCATAAAATATTCCAGAAAAATAATTGATTTTTATTAGCAAATAGTATACCAACGGATGATCAAACTCAATGGATAAAGATCATCCGTCAAGATGTAAATTTTGACTTAGCCAAAATTTCATCCAAGATTGAAAAATCAATTAAATTTCTGGCAGCATTTCAACTTGCAATTTATCTCATATAGATTTAAGAATAATTAAGCATACCTAACTCACTTACCAACCTTGAAAAGGTGGATTCATCCAGTGGCTTGGTAAAGATATCTGCAAGCTACTTCTCACTTGGAACAAAATGTAGTTCCACAGTACCATTCATTACATGTTCCCTTATGAAGTGGTACTTGATATCTATGTCCTTTGTCCTTGAATATTGTACTAGATTTTCAGTGATGACAATTGCACTTGTGTTATCACAGAAAATAGGAATCCTCTCAACTTGCAAACCATATTCTAGCAATTGATTTTTCATCCAAAAAATCTGTGCACAGCAACTGCCAGCAGCAATATATTCAGCTTCAGCTGTAGAAGTAGAAACTAAATTTTGCTTTTTACTGAACCAGGACACAAGCTTGTTTCCTAGAAATTGACAGGTTCCTGTTGTACTTTTTCTAATCAATTCTACAACCTGCATAATCTGCATCTGAATAACCAGTTAGATGAAAACCAGAATCTCTAGGGTACCAAATGCCAAGTTTTGGTGTTCCCTTGAGATATCTGAAAATTCTCTTAATAGCTATTAAGTGAGATTCTCTAGGATCAGCCTGAAATCTAGAACATAAACATGTAGCAAACATTATTTCCGGCCTACTAGCTGTTAAGTACAGAAGTGAGTCAACCATGCCCCTATAACTTGAAATATCCATAGACTTTTCAGTAGTATTTAATTCAAGCTTAGTTGCAGTAGCCATGGGAGTTTTTGCAGATGTGCAATCCATTAGATCAAACTTCTTTAAAAGATCAAAAATATATTTAGTTTGACTAATGAATATTCCATCACTAACTTGCTTAGCTTGAAAACCAAGAAAGTAAGTTAGTTATCCCATCATACTCATTTCATACTTACTTTGCATCAATTTGGTAAAATTTTTGCAAAGTTTCTCATCTGTAGAGCCAAAAATAATATCATCTACATAAATTTGAACAAGTATACTAGAGCCATTAACATTTCTAAATAATAAAGTTTTATCTACAGTACCTCTTGTGAAATGATTTTCCAAAAGGAACTTTGATAAAGTGTCATACCAGGCTCTAGGTGCTTGCTTCAATCCATAAAGTGCTTTCAAAAAATAATAGACATGTTCTGGAAAATTTGGATCTCAAAACCAGGAGGTTGACTGACATAGACTTCCTCCTCCAAATCTCCATTCAGAAAGGTACTTTTGACATCCATTTGATAGACCTTGAAATTGGCATGGGCTACATAGGCTAAGAAGATTCTGATGGCTTCAAGTCTTGCAACATGAGCAAATGTTTCATCAAAACCTATTCCTTCTTGTTGACAATAGCCCTTAGCAACCAATCTAGCTTTGTTCCTGACTACTATGCCATTTTCATCCATCTTATTTCTGAATACTCATTTGGTGTCTATTGGATTCTTTCCTTTAGGCTTGGGCACCAGCTTCCATACATTATTCCTTTCAAATTGGTTTAGCTCCTCCTGCATAGCTAAAATCCAATCAAGATCCAACAAAGCTTCTTCCACCTTCTTTGGTTCTTCCTTGGAAAGAAAGCTGCTGTATAGACATTCTTCTTGAGTTGCTCTCCTGGTTTGAACCTCAGAAGAAACATCACCAATTATGAGCTCAAAGGGGTGATCTTTTGTCCATTTTCTTTGTTGAGGTAGATTAGCTCTAGATGAAGAGGCCTCATTGTTGTCTTGATGTGTGATTGAGTTTGATTGTTAGAAACTCCCCCTGAGTTTGTAGATCTTTGATTTGAGAAAGGGGAACTTTCTATAGGTGATCTATCCTGACTTCCTGCTCCTTTTGATAACCCGACGGATGGTGAATTTTGAGTACCGACGGATGAAGCTGGTTATCTCCCGACGGATAACGCAGATTGCCTCCCGACGGATGAAGCATTATACAACTCGACAGATGTTGAGTTTTGTGCTTCATTTGTAGTAGATTTTTCTGTATTATCTTTTGATACTATTTCTTGATCACTTTTATCATCACTGTTATCACTAACCATCTCCATATTGTCGAATTTGAGGCTCTCATGGCAATCTCCGTCTTGAAGTCCTTCAATCTTTTTATCATCAAACACAACATGTATTGATTCCACAACAATGTTGGTTCTTAGATTGTAGACTCTATATGATTTACCAATAGCATATCCAACAAAAATTCCTTCATCTACTTTAGCATCAAACTTCCCATTTTAATCAGTTTGATTTCTCAGAATATAGCATTTGCAGCCAAAGACATGAAGAAAATTTAGAGTTGGCTTCTTGTTCTTGAACAATTGATAGGGAGTCATGCATCTTGCTTGATTAACCAGAGAAATATTCTGAGTGTAGCATGCAGTATTTACAGCTTCAGCCCAGAAATATGTTGGCAGTTTAGATTCTTCAAGCATTGTCCTTGCAACTTCAATAAGTGATCTGTTCTTTCTTTCCACTACTCCATTCTGTTGTGGAGTTCTTGCTGCTGAAAACTCATGCAGAATCCCATTTTCCTCACAGAATACTCTCATGGCTGAATTCTTGAACTCAGTTCCATTGTCACTCCTGATTCTTCTAACCTTGAAATCGGGATGATTATTGACTTGCCTTATGTGATTGATGATGATTTCACTAGCCTCATCTTTAGACTTTAGGAAATATGTCCAAGAGAACTTTGAGAAATCATCTACAATTGAAAGAGATATGTCCTATGTCCAATCATGTATGAGGATTTAGGAATAACTTTTATTTAATTTGTTTTGATTTCATTGATATTAATAAAAGGCTTGTTTTGTTTTTATTACGGGCTCTATCTATTTAAATGTTTAAATAAGATATACCACAGTTTAGAGTAAAGCTTTTTATGGATTGTGATGAGATCATAATAATGAGATCATAATAGCTAGTATGTAGGTGCTTATTATAGAATAAGTTCACTGAACATGACTCACACAGCTGAATAACTGATGGAGTTCACGCACGTGTCAGCAGTTGTTCACATAGTGATAGTTGTACAAGTATCCTTAGACTTGAGGTCATCATAGACATCTTGTGTACACTGAACTATGCTTTGGTTTAGTTCTTAGTCTCAAGGGACAATTACAAGGGCTCTACTGGGTATAGGAATTTGTACACGAAGATAGTGTATGATCAATAAAGGATATACCCCTTCCAGTGTAGGAAGAGAATGTTCAATGCTGATCCACTTATGTTAGTTTAGGAATCTCTGGCCAGAGTGAATGAAATTAGAAAGGAGTTTCTAATTTACATTAAATAGAACTAAGGATAGTGAATGGGAAAACAAATGATTAAATAAGATAGGATTGACACAAGTTTTATGCCTTGTATTTAATCGTGACATTGGAGGGTAGAAGGAATTAATTGTACGGTAACTACTCACTGGATAGGTTCTTGGTATTCTAAGTAGTGAATTCGTATTATCCGGATAGTCGCGATATGCTGAGAAGTATCCCTCACGATGTAGAATAAATATGATTAATAATCATATTTAATGAATTAGAGAATTTATATAAATAATGATAAAATAGTTTTATTATTATTTATATCTACTACCGGCTTAATATTGAACCTACAGGGTCACACCATAAAATAGAATGATTTAATGGTAGAGGAATTAATTAATAATGGCTGATAGTTATTTATTTATGAAATAAATAATTAATTGGCAAATTTAATAATTGATTAAATGAGATTAAATTGATTATAAATTAATTAAGAAAAGGTTCTTAATATTATTAAATTAAGAATTTAATTTTTGGAAATTAAATCAAGTGAGAGAATTATTTTTAAAGAGTTTAGATAAAGGATTAATAATTAAAAGGTGTTTTAATTATTAGTGAGAATAATAAAGGGTTAATAATAATAATATTTTATGGGAAAATTTTTAGCTGAAAATTTTGCTTATAAATATACTATTATAGACCCTATTTTTGCCTCAACCAAAAGATTTACAAAACCCTAATTCTCTCCATCTCTTCCTCCTTCATTACATCATTTTCTTGGTGGATACCGGTGGAGTACTTCACACTTGAGGAGCAGCTGCTAAGGATCTCCGTTCATCGTTCTTGGATCGCTATTAAAGACCTCAATCTTTCCATTAACGTAAAGCTTCTTAAGGTAAACATACTGAACTACGAATTAAATATTATTTTTCGCATGGATCCTGCGGAGGGTTTCGGTTTTTTTTAAAGATTAAATTTACGTTTTCGCTGCGTTTATGTGCTAAAAACCCTTCAATGGCATCAGAGCTACTTGCAAAAAGTTTTTAATTCGTTTATGTGTTTAACTGTTTTTGATATATGAGCATGTACGTGATTCGCCATGATTTGATGTTGATATAATATGCTTATATATGTATGGTTTTGAATATATGATATTCACGTGAGTTGTATAATCATAAGATGATTATGTAATCTGTATATATACTGATATATACATGATTTATGTTTGTTCTAATTATGAGAATCATATTAGATATGGATTCTGAATTGGCTGCTGCAGATTTGCTGAAATCTGGGTCTGGTGTCTGATTTACGCAAACGAATACCCTATTCCATAGGTAAACGAGCGTCTGAACAAAACTGATAGCTAAAACTATCAACGACTCGTCTGTAAGGCGTTTGACGTCGTTTACTGCCCGTAAACAGTGATTCTTGTTTTTCTGATTTGATTCTGATTTTTCTGATTTTTGTCATATTTTCTTTTTATGATTAGATCATGGATAATATGATATGTTAAGATCAGATTATGTGTTTTAACATGCTTTTATGTGTTGTATGAGCATGGTGGATGGTTATGGCCTTTCGACCTTAGTGTTATGGTTTTGGTTTTGGTTTTAAATACGACTTGCATGTCGTCAATATTTGTAATCATAAATCTCGAATGTAACTCGAGTTATTCTTGTAAGTTCATTAGATTAGTTTTACTTTCAATCATGTAATGTAATTGAAGACTCAAGAAGGCTATTTAATGGAGGTGATACAAAGAAGAAGACGAGGCATACAAGATGTCTAAACAAAGAAGAAGACCTATGTAATAAGTAGTTGTATTTATTTCCATCACCATATTAGATTGACCTTGATCTTTATCATGAGCTTGATAAAGATCACATAGGATGGGGCCATAACCAAACACATTTACTTTATTGCACTTTACATTTACTTGTTTATTTAATTTTATATATGAGATATATGCCTATGTTTACCATGCGATGATAGATTTAGGTGAACTTAAATCAATATAAGGCGTGCTCTACAAAATCTAGAATAAGAATCGTTTTTTGCCTTAACAATAAAGATTATGAATACGATCATGAGATTCTTGTGTTTATGAAACACGTAATTGAATATGAATTTTTAATATTGAGAGAAAGGATGATTCTGTCAACAACAGATTTCTATCTGTAAGAAAGGGTTATTAAGTGACGCCTCTTGACAATGCTCCACCCGATCTGGGAATCATCTGATTATCGATTATTGATTTGAAATATTTAATTTAAAAGGAAGAATCTCTTTATAATATGATTATGATTGTAACGTAATATAATCCCTCTAAAATTAAATAATACCAAGTAGTAATTGGCCAATGACACAACGGGCTTGTGTCGGTCATAGCCTTCCAACATGGTAGAAAGTGGTTCTTATTTTTAAATCATTGTCGTTTCGTGCTACAGCCGAGGGCTTTGATTTCGAAATAAGAAATACTTGTCCATAGAGATGTGTACATTGAGTTAGAATCTAAAGTTCGGTACGTGCTACAGCCGTGGGCCGTTGGAGACGGATTCAATTGTACGAAATGTTGGGTTAGACTTGACTTAGAATATTGAGTTTGTCGTGCCACAGCCGTGACTCAATTATTCAAGAGGCTAAAGTTATATTAGGGAATAACATAAGATGTAATTGACAAGAGTTGTCTGCCTATTGAACATCACATGACATTTCGTGCCACAGCCGAGGTTGTGTGATGGAATGTAGGATCCCTATTCCCACTAGCATTATGAATGCTTAATTTTCACTTAGGGGGTTGAATAAATTAGATAAACTAGTGGGAGACACTTATAAATAAAGACCGGATTCATATAGTGTTTTGAAATGAAATTGAATATTTGCTAAGTGTTGTTATGTGTTACTATATTCGTCATGTCTTCTGCACTATCACCCCGGAGCATACTAGATGCTCACAAGTTGACTGATCCTAATTTAGCTGTTTTCTTTCACTGTAACAAGTTAGGACACTGGAAGAAAAACTGCAAGGTTTACCTTGCAGAATTGAAGAAGAGGAAGGGTAGTAAGACTACCGCTTCTGATTCAGGCATGTTCATGATCGAAGTTAATATGTCACTAGGTCAAATTTCTACTTGGGTATTAGATACCGCCTGTGGTTCTCATATTTGCAATTCGTTGCAAGGACTAAAGGGAAGTAGGACTCTTGAAAAAGATGAGGTGATTCTATGTATGGGCAATGGAGCAAGGGTTGCGGCCATATCTGTAGGATCATTTAGTTTACATATGCCTACGGGCAAGACTATTATTTTGAATAATTGTTATTACGTTCCCTCTATTGTGAGGAATATTGTTTCTATTCCTATGTTGGATATGGATGCTTTTTCATTTATTATTAAGAATAATGAATGTTCTATCCTTAGAGATAATGTTCTTTTCGGACGTGGCATTTTAAATAATGGTCTGTATGTATGTGACGTAGAGCATGATTTACTTCAGATTGAACAAACTAATAAAAGAAAACGAGATGATGAAAATCTGACCTATTTATGGCACTGTAGGCTAGGTCATATTAGTGAAAATAGACTGCAGACATTGCATAAGGAAGGTTTACTTGACCCCTTTGATTTTGAATCATATCCTACATGCGAGTCTTGTCTATTGGGTAAAATGACCAAATCTCCATTTAGTGGACATGGAGAGAGGGCCGCAGATTTACTATGATTGGTACACACAGATGTATGTGGACCAATGTCTACGCAAGCCATGGGTGGATTTTCGTACTTCATTACTTTCATTGATGATAGATCTAGATTCGGATATGTGTATTTGATGAAACCCAAGTCTGAAGCCTTTGAAAAGTTCAAAGAATATAAACATGAAGTGGAGAAACAAACCAAACACAGTATTACAACTCTTCGATCAGATCGAGGTGGTGAATACTTGAATGGAGAGTTTCTAGATTATCTCAAAGAAAATAGTATAGTCTCCCAGTGGACTCCTCCATATACTCCACAATTAAATGGGGTATCTGAAAGGAGAAATCGAACTTTGTTAGACATGGTTCGGTCCATGATGAGCTATGCGAATCTTCCAGTATTCCTATGGGGTTATGCATTGGAAACCTCAGCATATTTACTGAATAAGGTGCCTTCCAAATCTGTTCCTCAAACACCATATGAGATATGGAAAGAAAGGAAACCGAGTCTTAAACACATTAAGATTTGGGGATGTCCAGCTTATGTCAAGAAAGTTGACCCAGATAAGCTGGAATCTCGATCCGTAAAATGTGATTTTGTGGGATATCCTAAAGAGACTTTGGGGTATTACTTTTACACCGATCATCGGGTGTTTGTCTCCAGACATGCTACCTTCTTGGAAAAGGAGTTTATCCTTGCAGGAAATAGTGGGAGCAAAATTGAACTTGATGAAGTTCAAGAAGCACAAACTACTACGGATCAAGTGAAAACACCTATTCAGACTGAACAACCTTCTGTGGAACAGCCCATTCGTAGGACATGGAGAGTGTCTCGCCAACCTGAGAGGTATTATGGCCTTGTCATTGAGAATGACAATGATTTTTCAATCATTGATGATGACAACCCTGTGACCTATAATGAGGCTATGAGTAGTGTTGACTCAGAGAAATGTCATAGTGCCATGTAATCCGAAATGGAATCTATGTATACCAACCAAGTATGGACCCTGGTTGAGGCGCCTGAAGGTGTTAAGCCTATTGGGTACAAGTGGGTATACAAAAGAAAGATTGGAGCAGATGGCCAGGTGGAGACCTATAAGGCCAGGCTCGTAGTAAAAGGATTCAAAAAAAGGCAAGGGATTGACTTTGATGAAACTTTTTCGCCTGTAGCCCTGTTAAAATCAATTCGGATTTTGCTTGCGATTGCTGCTTACTACGACTATGAGATCTGGCAAATGGACGTGAAAACGGCCTTCCTCAATGGGGAACTTGAGGAGGAAGTGTATATGACACAGCCAGAGGGTTTTCTTTCCAAGGGAAATGAACACCTAGTATGTAAGCTGCTGTGAACCATATATGGTTTAAGGCAAGCTTCTCATAGATGGAACATCCGTTTTGATGAGACAACCAAAGAGTTTGGTTTTATCAAAAACATAGATGAACCATGTGTCTACAAGAAGGTTAGTGGGAGCGCAGTAACATTTCTTGTATTATATGTGGATGACATACTTCTTATAGGAAATGATATACTGATGCTACAATCAGTCAAAGTATGGCTATCAAAGAATTTCACCGTGAAGGACTTGGGAGAAGCATCCTACATTCTCGGTATGAAGATCGATAGAGATAGATCTAGAAGAATGATAGGTCTTACCCAGGGTACATACATCCAGAAAGTGCTTAAAAGGTTTAGCATGGAAAACTCCAAAAGAGGTCTCATACCGATGAGCCATGGAGTGTCCCTTTCCGAAAAAATGTCTCCTAAGACACGTGAGGAAAGAGAGCGTATGAGTAAGATTCCTTATGCTTCAGCAATAGGATCTATCATGCACGCGATGTTGTGTACAAGGCCTAATGTTGCTTATTCAATTAGTGTGACGAGTAGATATCAGTCCAATCCAGGTGAAGACCACTGGAAAGTAGTGAAAAACATCCTTAAGTACTTGCGAAGGACTCATGACATTTTTCTTGTTTTTGGTGGTGAATCTGAGTTGAAAATAGAGGGTTATACTGACTCTAGTTTTCAATCAGAAAGTGATAGCAAATCCATGTCAGGGTACGTGTTTACTCTGAATGGTGGTGCAATTCAAATTGTTGAAAGAGGAGATGTCAACGTCGAGAGAGTTGACACACATAACAACGTAGTAGACCCACTCACTAAGCCACTTTCTCAGAGTCACTTTGATCGTCATAAAAACAAGATGGGTATTAGATACCAGAGTGATTGGCTTTATTACAAGTGGGAGATTGAAAGAGATATGTCCTAAGTAAAATCATGTATGAGGATTTAGGAATAACTTTTATGTAATCTGTTTTGATTTCATTGATATTAATAAAAGGCTTGTTTTGTTTTTATTACGGACTCTATCTATTTAAATGTTTAAATAAGATATATCACAGTTTAGAGTAAAGTTTTTTATGGATTGTGATGAGATCATAATAATGAGACCTAAAAGATGATAACTCTAAATTTAAATAGTTCCTGATCGTAGGATTACTAACTGGTAATTAATAATCCACAAAGATCGAAACATACTATGCTTGCTTCATTATGAAGGATGTCTGTTCTCATAGACATTTGTGTGGTGACACTATAGCTAGTATGTAGGTGCTTATTATAGAATAAGTTCACTGAACATGACTCACACAGCTGAACAACTGATGGAGTTCACTCACGTGTCAGCAGTTGTTCACATAGTGATAGTTGTGCAAGTATCCTTAGACTTGAGGTCATCATAGTCATCTTGTGTACACTGAACTATGCTTTGGTTTAGTTCTTAGTCTCAAGGGAAAATTATAAGGGCTCTACTGGGTATAGGAATTTGTACACGAAGATAGTGTATGATCAATAAAGGATCTACCCCTTCCAGTGTAGGAAGAGAATGTTCAATGCTGATCCACTTATGTTAGTTCAGGAATCTCTGGCCAGAGTAAATGAAATTAGAAAGGAGTTTCTAATTTACATTATATAGAACTAAGCATAGTGAATGAGAAAGCAAGTGATTAAATAAGATAGGTTTGACACAAGTTCCATGCCTTGTATTTAATCATGACATTGCAGGGTAGAAGGAATTAATTGTACGGTAACTACTCACTGAATACGTTCTTGGTATTCTAAGCAGTGAATTCGTATTATCCGGATAATCGCGATATGCTGAGAAGTATCCCTCACGATGTAGAATAAATATGATTAATTAATTAATCATATTTAATGAATTAGAGAATTTATATAAATAATGATAGAATAGTTTTATTATTATTTATTTCTACTACCGGCTTAATATTGAACCTACAGGGTGACACCATAAAAAAGAATGATTTAATGATGGAGGAATTAATTAATAATGGCTGATAAATATTTATTTATGAAATAAATAATTAATTGGCAAATTTAATAATTGATTAAATGAGATTTAATTGATTATAAATTAATTAAGAAAATGTTCTTAATATTTTTAATTAAGAATTTAATTTTTGGAAATTAAATCAAGTGAGAGAATTATTTCTAAAGAGTTTAGAAAAAGAATTATTAATTAAAAGGTGTTTTAATTATTAGTGAGAATAATAAAGGGTTAATAATAATAATATTTTATGGGAAAATTTTCAGCTGAAAATTTTGCTTATAAATATACTATTATAGACCCTATTTTTGCCTCAACCAAAAGATTTACAAAACCCTAATTCTCTCCATCTCCTCCTCCTTCATTACATCATTTTCTTGGTGGATACCGGTGGGGTGCTTCACACTTGAGGAGCAGCTGCTAAGGATCTCCGTTCATCGTTCTTGGATCGCTATTAAAGACCTCCATCTTTCCATTAACGTAAAGCTTTTTAAGGTAAACATACTGAACTACGAATTAAATATTATTTTTCGCATGGATCCTGCAGAGGGTTTCAGTTTTTTTTAAGATTAAATTTACCTTTTCGCTGCGTTTATGTGCTAAAAACCCTTCAACAATTACTAGGCAAAAATTTTTCCTTGAGATGGACAACACATTGACTGGTCCAAACAAATCCATGTGTAGCAGTTGTAAAGGTTCTTCAATTTTTGAATCAAGTTTCTTCCTGAATGATGCTTTAATCTGCTTCCCCTTTTGACAGGCATCACACAGTCCATCCTTAGAAAACTCCACTAGAGGAATGCCTCTAACCAGTTCTTTCTTTACTAGCTCATTCATGGTCTTGAAGTTTAAATGGGATAGCTTCTTGTGCTATAGCCAACTTTCATCCTGACTTGCTTTACTGAGAAGACAAGTAACAAATTCTGCATTAGATGAGTTGAAATCAGCTAGGTACACATTTCCTTTTCTCACACTAGTGATAACCAATTTATTGCTTCTTTTGTTAGTCACAACACAGGCTTCTGAGTTGAATGTTACTGAGTTGCCTTTATCACAAAGCTGGCTGATACTCAACAAGTTGTGTTTGAGACCATCCACTAAGGAAACTTCCTCAATGATGACATTGTCCTTTGAAATCAAGCCATATCCCACAGTATAACCCTTGTTGTCATCTCCAAAAGTAATACTTGGGCCAGCTCTCTCCTTGAACTATGTGAGCATGGTAGAATTACCATTCATGTGTCTTAAACAACCACTATCCAAGTACCAAAGATTCTTTCTGTTTCCCTGCACACATAAAATCAAATCAAGTTGATTTTGGTACCCAAGTTTCCTTGGGTCCTGCCTTGTTAGCTTTCTTTTTCTGTTTCTTAGGCTTTATCTCATTTGACTTGGGGATATCAGATTCATCCTTGGTCATTTGAGTTGGGCCTTTGAAACCATTCATTGCAACCGATATATCATGCATATTATAATCAACAAGGAATGGCATGCTATTAGTGAACATGTTATTCCAGTAAGGCATGCTAAATGGCATTTGTGGCATACTAAATGCAGCATAATAAGGATTAGGTGAAAATGGCATATTAGCAAACTGTGCATTCATATTCTGTGTAGACATAGCATTCATAGGCATGGAAGGCATGGCATTCATGTTGGGAAAGTGAGGTGGCACAGACATGGGAGTAGGCATGGCAGATTTGCAATTAACAGACAAATGATTTACACTACGACACTTGACACAGATTTTTCTAGGAGCATATTTATCAGGTGTGTAGTTATTGTGTTTGTTAATCCCTACTTTACCATTTCTATTATTTTTCTTTTTAGCCTCTGTTTTCACCTCAATCTTTTCAAGTCTGTCACTTAACTGTTTGACAGTCATGTGACCAACATTAGCCTTTTTCCCTTTCTTAACTTGACTCGATTCTCATGGAACAAAGTTCTTGGATATAGTACTTTTCATTCAACTTAACAAGTTTGGCTTTACTGATAGGCTTGCTTACAGCCGACGGATGAGGATTTTCATCAGTCGATGGATAACCCTTTTTGTTATCCGACGGATGACCCTCATCATCCGTCGAGTCTACATCTGTTAGCACTCCATCCACCAAATTTGGTTCTAGTTTCTCCTTGTTCTTTTTCTAGGCTGCATCACAGAAGGACTCAATTCCTTGAACTTTGATGATTTGAGCATGGACATCTCTAGATGTTTTCCATGCCTTAATCACCTCCTGTTCACGCTCGAGCTGCTTCTTCAAAATTTCTTCTTTCTTCAAGGACTCAGTTAATTCCTCCTTGGCAATCTTACACTCAATTCTTAATTTTTCAAAATCAATGAACCGAGACTCTAGCACATTATTTCTCTCACTCAAAACAAATTGTTTTCTTTGATTTTAGCATTTTCTTTAATAAGAGACTTAAGTGTAACACGCAAATGATATAACTCTGTAGACATGTCATTTAGAGCATCATTACACTCAGCTTTAGATAAATGTGCAAGGTTTGTAGTAATTACCTGATTACTTGAAGAACTTATTTCTGTTTCATCAGACTTGGCCATTAGGGCTAGATTGACATAGCTGACATCTTCATCTTCATCCAGACCATCTGGTGCCCAGTCATTTTCTTGTGTAATAAAAGCCCTTTCCTTTTGTTTGAGCAGCTCAAAGTATTTTTGCTTATAATCCACGGGCTCAAACTTTTTCTTACTGGAATCTGACTTTCTACACTCACTGACAAAGTGCCCTGCCAAGCCACATTTGAAACATTTGAATTTTGATTTATCCACCATGTTTCTATTTGTCTTGGCTGCTCCAAAGTTCTTTTTGAACTTGAGCTTGGCAAATCTTCTGGAAAGAAATGCTAAATGTTTATCAATGTCTTCCATGTCAGCTTGGCTCAAATAATCTTCATTTTCTACTGCAAGCCCCTTGCCTTGCTTTCATAGACCCTTGAAGTTGACTCAACAGCTTCCATCTTCATCTCCTTCTCTTTCTCTAACTTAGCAACTAGTGCAATGGACCCTCCTTTCTTCTTTCCTCTCTCCATCCTCTCATCATGCTCTATTTCAAGCTCATAAGTTTTAAGGATCTATATAGTCTCTCCAAAATAAACTCCTTATAATCTTGTGAGTTTCACAATGAGACTGTCATTGGTTTCCATTCTTTTGGAAGAGATCTAAGGAATTTCATATTGGAGTCTTTTGTCTGATAGACCCTTCCATGCAACTTTAGAGCATTTAGCAGTTTTTGAAACCTACTAAAAATGTCAGTGGAGACTCACTTTCTTCATTATGAAAATGCTCATATTGCTGAATCAGTAGCTGCATCTTGTTTTCTTTAACTTGCTCAGTGCCATCACAGATGATCTGTATTGTATCACAAGCATCCTTGGCAGTTTTGCAGTTGATAATGTTGTCAAACATATCACCATCAACTCCATTAAACAGGATATTCATATATTCATGGCCTTTTTATCCTTCCTGACTTGTTCAATATCAGGATCAAACCATTCATGCCTTGGCTTGGGGACAGATGGCTCATTTCCAGTTGCAGCTCTCATTGGAACATGAGGGCCTCTTTCTATGCAGTCCACATAGGCCTCATCTTGAGAAAGCAAATGAAGATGCATCTTTACCTTCCAATGATGGTAATTATCTTTATCCAGAAAAGGAATCTTGACTCCAAAATTCTTCTTATTTATCTTGCTGTATTGTTTTGATCTTTAAACTCTTTGTTCTTCAAGAGCTTGCTCTGATACCAATTGTCAGTCCCTTAACAATGTAACAAGAATTACAGAAGGGGGGTTGAATGGAATTCTTGAAACTTTTTCTTGAATAAAAATGTTCTAACTCAAATATATATATATATATAAGTGTGAATTAATTATAGAATGCGGAATAGTTACTTGAAATGAATCAAAACTTAAGTAATTAAAAATAAGAGTCTTTAAAAACTTTCTGGTGGATTTGAATGATTCCACCAGAGATATATAATATATATTGAGAGAACTCTGTGTGCAAAAAGCTCACAACTGCTTACAAAATAATGACAACTAAGAAATGAGAGAAATGCTAAGAGTGCAGCTTATAAATGTTTCTCTCTTGGTTGCTTAGTTCATTAGTTACTATTCTATTTGCTGCTTCTTGGTTTATATATCACCAAGATTACAAAGCAATAAGACAAGATAATAAAACAAAAACTATCAAGTCTAATACAATGCTACTTCATTACTCTATTCCAACATCTTTGAATATCTTCATAATAGCATGGAAATGGAAATGCTTTTTTGTTCTTGAAAACCCAGTTAAATAGGCAACCACATTCCATTTGCATACACTCGATGCATGTGACTGTATTGTCACTGTCAACAGATATTTGAATTCTTTATCCGTCGGGTTTATGATCATCCGTCGAGTTAATGATCATCCGTCGGATTGTTGATCATCCATCAAATTCATTGTTATTTATCCGTCGGGTAGCAATCAGGCACTTGACTTCATTTTATTTATGCAGAATTACAAGACATCATCTATGTACAATTAATCAACCTATTCTGCATATCTAGTTACAGTCAACATGACTTAGGTGCTACTACAGATTCTAAACAATGTGTATGCAGAAATGTGCTACAGACTTATTGTTACATAAGCTACTCACTCGATGGATAATAAGTCATCATCCGTCGGGACTAAAATGAGTTATCCTTCGGGACTATAATCCTTATTCGTCGAGTGCTACATTTTCACTAAGTAAAATCTACCAAGGTGTTTTGTTCATGAAATCATCAAGTACACAACATATACACAACAACTGCTATACTGAATGTGCATACATTTATAAAGTTAAAAATGTCAAGACAAATCCTGATGGAGTAAATCCTGATGGACCAAATCCTAACAAAAGGTTTTCTAATGTAAAAATGCATAAGATGTCAAAAAGAACCCAACAAGTGTGGGTTCTCAAAAATTTCGATTGATTTCCATATTTTCGATTACAGGGAAACAAGAAGAATGTGCTTGTCTTGGACAGTGTCTATTCAGCACATATGACTGGAAATAAATCCCTGTTGTCAGAATATGAGGAGAAGGCTAGCCCAATGGTTTCATATGGAGATGGCAATATAAGAAAAATACTGGGATATGAAAATATTATCATTGGAAATGTCAGCATCTCAAACGTAGCTCTGGTAGATGGACTGAACCATAATTTATTGAGCATTAGTCAAATCACTGGAAGATGTTTCTATGTCGTGTTCTATGTACTCACTGTGAAGTAGTTCATAAGATCACAAGGAAAACAATTTTCAAAGCTTACAAACATGGAAACATTTAGAAAGCCAAACTTATGCAAATACTGATGGTCTAGAAACTTGTCTAGTAACCAAGGCATCAGTAGATGAAAGTTGGAATTGACACAAGAAGGTTTCTCATCTAAACTTCAATAATCTCAATGAACTGGTGAATAAAGATTTGGTAAAAGGTCTACCTGTGGAAAAAGTCTCAAATCAGGAAAGAAGGCAAATCCTGATGATAATGCATAAGTTGAGGGGGATAAACATAAAATTATCAGGAACTGACAGCATGATTACAGGGAGAATTTTGCATGAAACTAATTCTGTAAATTTTTATTGCTAATGATTTGTCAATTTTTGACAGAACTGTAAGTGGAGAAAAGATTTGTTGATTTTTCTAATAAATTTAACAATGCAAATACTGAGGGGGAGAAATTATAATTAAATTTCTAATTTTAGATTATTAATTTTATCTCAACAAGTGATGGGCAAGACATGACTTTTCTTGAAAAGGACGATAACATTATTTCTTTCGTGATTTTTGAGTGTTACAAATTTGTTTTGTTCTATTTTAAATTATAATGTTAAATTTGTCATCATTATTCGTTTTAAATGGATACAGGTGCATATAAAGAGAATATGTGTTATTTTCTTAGATACACATAATATTATGCATGCAGTCGTCATTATTACACGATTAATAAAAGTGTCTCTTTAGATTCCCAGTAGGTTTTGGCTATAAAATCATGCTCATTATCTCTTAAAAATCTTACATCTTGTTCAAGCATTTCATTCTCTCTCTCCAAACATAATTCTTTATATTCTCAAAATCTTCAACATGAATCAAGACCATTTTTCACTCATACTGAGGGTGGGGTTTACTTTCTCGCCTTCGAGTTGCTTGAGGGTCATATCTACTATGACCCGTGGGGACTTAAAGTTAAGATTTACATGAAATCTATAGTCCTCATGACGTTCCATCATCAGTCTATGAGGAGCTGTCCTTTGAACAGTAGAATGATCTCCAATTTTTCCAACTCGAGGTTATTATTGAAGAGGAACGCCGCGCCAAAGAAGCTGAGAGGCGTCAGATTCAAGCTCTTACGCTGAAAGAGAACGTTTTTTCTCTTGCAACTTCAATTTCACGGATTTACCATCGCAGGGCTTTGAAGAGTTAGCAAGCCACAAAAAAGATGAAGATAGATTAGGTTCTATCTTTTAGGAGTTAGGAATATTTTGTAATTCTATATCTTGTAATCATGTTTATTAACATCAATAAAATCTTAGTTTAATGCATGTCGGGAACCTTATTTTTCTCTTACATGTTTTCTACTATAACAGTTCATATTATTTTTGATAATGTATGTGTAAAACTCACTTGAGTGTTTGATGTCTCGATAAGAACAGTTAATATATTCACAATTCAAAAAAAAATAGATGACCATTGTTGACAGGTTAGGGTTAAGCCTTTATGTTTTATGCAATTCCTGATAGCTCGATTTAGTGATAAAGATGGTGGTGTTGGTTACACTAGGTTATAACAATTGATTTTTACATATCTTTTACCTAGTGAAAGTTTTGAAAATGATGAATTATTGATGATCTTTCAAATCAGTTTTAAATCTCTGACCGATTTAGTAAAAAGTGAAGATACTTTCAGGAGAGGAACAGTTTTACCACGAAAATTGTGGGTGTTTTTGTCTAAAAAAATTCCTGACAAATTTAATTTTTCAAATCCTGACGCTATGGGGCAGGGCACATCCAACCCTGTTTCTGACCAAAGTGTTCATTTTTTTCACCTAAATCGAAACACAACATCACCTCTAATTCTTCTCAAAAGGAATCAATTGCAAAATCAAAGGCAGTAACTCAGTCTGATTTGTCTCAGAGAAAATCAGGTCTAAAGGTTGTTTCACTCTCACCTATATCTTTGGAGCAACAAGGTGGAGTAAGGATGAAAAGTGTTTCATCAGTAACACACATGAAGAAGCTTGCCGAAAGCAAGAAAAGGAAAGTTGGAGCTGGTAATAAACTGGTTGATGATTCATCACATACTGAAAGTGACAGTAATGTCCAATTGTGTTCGAGAAGCCTGCTAGACCTGTGGAGGTTACTGGTGCTAGTACAGGAGAAGATCAGAATTTGGTTGTAGCTGCTAAACCTAAGAAATGAAGATTAATGAAGTTAGCAGAAAAGGTTCACAAGAAACCAGATGGTCTTAAAGTATTGGATGATATTGCTCTGGATCAGGAATCTACAAATCCTGATAAATCTTTGTCAAATCCTGACAGGTCTCAAGCAATTCCTGACAAGATTGTGAAAATTTCTGATCAGACAATTTATACATCTCACACAGCCGTTGAAATTGCTAAGAAAGTTGATCTACAAAAGTCTATCTAGAGGAAAACAAAGACTTCATCTATTTCTCAATACAAGAAGATCATACTTCAATCACTACAGAAGGGGTACAGTAAACAAGAACCATCTTCTCAAAGTGAAGATGAAACTTTTAAAGCACCAGCTACAGAAGAACCGCTTGCTCAAAGTGTAGGTGCAAGCATATTCTCACATCCCTGACATTGCTCAAGGAAGTCGAATTTCTGTGGTTGATGACATTCTGAAGACAGTACAAGACAGGGAAGCTCATCAAAAGCACATTGTTGAATTGGATGATGTTATCCATGATAATATCTTTGAGGGAAGCATACAAGAACCTTCAATTTAAAGGGTTGAATAAGCTTCTATACCTCAAGTCACAGAAGAACCAACAATTCAAAGTACTGTTGCAAACTTAGTATCAAACTTTACCAAGGGATCAATTTCTGACAAGCTGCATATTCCTGACACAAGGATGATTCCTGATGAAGCTGTTCCTGATTTTACATCTACATAGATCACTTCTCAAGAGAAGGTTGAATCAATTTTGGTACAACCACTCAAGTATATACCAATGATTGATAATCCTCGAGGTACAAATCCTCTAAACTCTATTTTATCTGTTGATATGACTATAATTAGACCTTTACAAAGAAATACCTCTAGTCATATGATCACATACAACTCTTCTCAGCCACCTCTTATTTCTATAGGACAAACTTTTCTAAGATTTTCATGTGAGGCTGAGAGAAGATTTAGTGAAAAACAGAATTCAAGAGAGGCATGATCCTTACCTGGAAAAAGGAGAGGTAGATGAGAAACATAATTTAGTTAATCCTTGTGAGGAAGCTCTGACTATTAATAGTCATGAGATGAGTGGAGTGAGAAGTAATGAGATTACTTTAAAAGAACAGAGAGATTTAGGTACTCATTCTTTTCTTACAGGATCTACACAGGTAACTAAGCCTTTTAAGTCAAATCTTGATTTAAAGCTCAAAGGCTAGTTCCTGATTCTGATGTTGATTCTGATATTCCAAAGAGATATTCTGGGGGTTAAGATGATTCTGATGACTCTGATGATGATAATCCTGATGATGCTGTTTTAAAAGCTGGTATTGAAGCATCTAAATTCTCTACTTCTGGTTCATCATCTGGTCATGCTGCTATTATACAGCCTCATAGGGCTTATGAATGGAGTCATTCCTAGAGATTACCAAGTGAAATAAATCCATGGAATTTGCTCAAACTTTAGCTGATCATGTTTGTTTCCCAGTGAAGATACAATTGTTTAAGGGGGGTTGGATACAATTGTATAAATGTTTCGAACAAGTAATAAAATATAACAGCTTTTTATATATTTGATAAAAATGTTACAAAACTCTCTCAAGAAATACTGATGTTCTTGAGAGCTTCTAGGTCGAATGATACTCGAGATCGATACACTACGTGATGACCTAAACTGTGTTTATATACTACACAGCTACAATAAATCAATTTAAGATATGCATTATCAAAAACTAACTGAAACTGATATATATCTTCAACTGAATAGATAAAGTCCTATAACTCAGATGTAAAAGATATCTGCTCCACAATAAAAGGAATAGAAAAAATCTTCTAGGCTGACTGTCTTCAAATACTGATGACATCCAAATGCTGATGATGTGTCAAATCCTGATGACACATCAAATACCGATGACACCAAACAGCCAGATCCCGAGCTCCTTCTGATCATTGAAAAGTCAATATATAACAATATCCCCCAATTTATGCTTAATGTAATGAAGCACAAATTCCATTCTCAATGATGCCAAAACCAATCTACAAAATGTACAAGGGGTAATGCGCACTTCAGTATCTTCAGATAACTGACAGTTTTTTCCAGAAAGTTTTTCAATCTTTCTTCTTCTTTGTCTCGTAGGACTTAACAAGCTTTTTCTTCAACTCTCTCTTCTCTTCAGTGTCTTCTCCAAGCTGATAGATGGTTGATCTCAACTTAGAAATTGAGCTTCTTCTTATCTCAAGATCACCAATCAACATGTAGCTTAAACTGACATCTTCATGATCAGGACTGAAGGATAACTAAGGACTGTTGTAACACCCCCAGATCCGGGGTCGGGGATCCGGGTCATCACGGTCTTTATTTCCATAATATCACTTAACTTAATTAATAATAAATAACCTCATGCTGTGACCCCACACTAACACACACCACAACACGTTATAGTCTCAGAGATGAAATTGAAATAAGTACAAGTCCTTGAATCCACAATTTAAAAGTTATTACAACCCAAAATGATTACTTGATAAGTTTACAGTTAATTGCCATTATCTGCCACAAGTTATAATTATACATAATTGATTCCCAAAAGTAGAATGCCTGATCTACAAATAGATCTACCTCTGCAGCTATAGCAGCAACGATATCAACGGGAAGACGCGGGACGCTTCCCACGCGCTTGCGCTGGGTCTGCTTGAGTCTGGCCATCTTTTCTAACTGTTGTTGTGTGATGAAGAAATGAAACAAGAGTGAGCATTACAGCTCGCAAGATTATATATAGTGTAAACAATAATGCAAGTATCTAAATAGATAACTTACTAGAACCCTTTATCAAGTGTAAGGTAATTACTTACTGGATATAAGCTTAAAGGAAGATGAGGTTACCAATTACTTCACTATACTTATACTATTTTAGAAAACTACTTGAACTACCACTGTTCAAAGTATAATAAGTTTTCGAAGTACATCACATAGATGAGACCACAAGTTAAGACTTGAATATATTAAATCTTTGAAATATTATTGAATGAAATGAAGTTACGAGATACTTCATTAAGTCCCGATATATATACACACATATATATATCTCTTATACATTTCCTGGAAACCTCTGTCATGTAAAGTATGAACAGAGTTTGTAATATCCAATGAATTTTGGAAAGAAATGAATTTTGGCATAAACCCGATATCTTGCTGATCAGGAAAAGATACCAATAAGTAACATTTTCTACTAGTAGATGGACGAATTCCCCACTGGTCATCACCCTAGCCACAATAGGACCTTATGTTGGACTGCCACTCAGCCACTTACGCATTTGATGGACTCCCACTGAGCCACTTACACTTTCATGGACGCCCACTGAGCCCACGTTGCTTATGCCGACTCAATAGATAGACTTACTTTCCGAACGTTGGGTAAGTAATCAATTCATTTATCAAAACAGCAACCTCGTTGCGAATATAAAATACACCACAGAGCCGGATCCCTCAGGTTTTGAGCGAGTATTTAAATCCCCTTTGAAAGGAAGATCTTAAATATAAAAATGAGTTTTGGGATCCGCTCTAACTTTTAAAATCATTTTGAAGACTCGAAAATATTTTTAAGAATGTTTGGAGTAATGCTGATTTAATGAAATAAATCAGTCCCGATATATTAGAAAATATCTGAATATTATTATTTAAATAATATTCCCATAAGGATAATCTCTATATAAATAAGCGGAGTCATAAGTCCTCGAATGAATATTTAAAATAATATTCATTAAATAGAATAAACAGAGTCATAAGTTCTCGAATAAATATTCAAGATAATATTCAATAAATAAAATAAACCGAGTCATAAGTCCTCGAATTAATATTCAAGATAATATTCATTAAATAAAATAAAGTTTTTGAATAAACCTTATTCCATTAATAGTTTTGAAAACTATATATATATATATAAATATATATAATATACTCGGGAACATCGACTCCCGGATTTAAAAAAGGTTCGCCTTTGGGTCCCCTATACTAAGGGTATACGCAACTACTGCTTATCTCTAGCATAGGTATTATGCAATTATAAGCATTGGAATCAACAAATAGATATCAAGATTACGAAACAGACATGCATATAAACCATATCATCAAGCTCCAATATATCGCAAGATTTGCTAATTAACCATCATGCATCTATCACAAGATAATGCATATACATATATACATCACAACAATAGTATAACGGGTAGAAAACTTGACTGAGCGACTGGGGGTGACAAAAGGCTTGGGACGAGTCTGGTAACCTATAAACAATATATAAGTTAGAATTAAACCAAAGTCGCTTAAGAATCTATACTTTAACCAATTAGACCCTAACGTTCGCTTTTGCGTTTAACGATTCACTTAAGTCGCTCGAGTACCCTCGACTACACCATTTTTAATAAATTAACCATTAAGGGTTTTAAATAATTGTTTTATACTCCAATTAGTCATTTAAGGGCCTTAACCAAGGTTTCAAAGTAAGGCAAGGGGTAATGGTTCGGTCGCGAAAACGCCGTTACTTAAAATGGTCGTTTCTCCTAAACCGTACATCGGATTCAAGCGAACCACATACCAAAACGAAGCTCGTAACATGAAATATCTAATCATGGCAATGGTCAAAACCTAACAGTGAGTTCACGGGTCCTGATGTTAAGGAAAAAAACAGTCTAAAGTAAATCGGGCATTACGACGGCTATGTTTACGCGATTACCAAATTTTATACTACTCCAAATCAATCCACAATCAACCCACAATCATTACTACAACCAAACTCCATCCATAAACTACTACAACAGCCCCAACATCTTAAGATTTCTAATTTATACTACTTCTCAATCATGAACTAAAAGCTTACTTAAGTTCATTAACTAATAATCAAGGTTTACAACTCCAAAAACATCACAAAACCAACCAATCTCTAAATACACAATAATCATGCCTCTCATGAACTATACTACTCATAATAAGCTCTTAACATTCAATAATAATTCTAGGTTAAGAGATTATACCTTCCTTGTGAGTAGGAGTAACTAATGAGCTTGAAACAACCTTGGAAAATCCTTACTAAAGCTTTATCTAAACAAAAAAGACAAGATCAAACTTTCAAGTTTTGAAAAAACACTATTCACTCTCTTCTTCCATGAATTATTGGAAGAGATTGTGAAGGAATTTGAAGCTTAGATTCATAGGGTATCTATATCTATGTTCAAGGAACTTTAGATAATTACCTCACTAATTAACAAGGCTTGGAACTTGAATTTGAGTTTTTCTTTCTTTGAAAAAAAGATGAAGCCGAGAGCTTCTTGTTGGAAAGGTGAAGTCAACTTTGTGTTTTGTATTTTTTGATTTGTTTTTCTTGGTTGTTTTGTTTTTATTTTGCTTAATTACCTTTTAACCATGGTAAAATTTCTGTGGCTTGAAATTAACCAACAATTCCTTCCCTTTTGGTCATGCTTATGTCATCCTCCTATGTCATCTTCCCACACTTGTCCTCTTCTTGTTGGTGTGATGAAATCATCATCACTAACCTCTTTGATTAACTCCTAATTATTTGGCTAATGATCGCTGATCTGTTATACGGTTCGCTTAACTTTCATTTTCGTTTATCGTTCGAGGGATCATACCCGGGATCTTATTACTTGGGTTTCCTTAACCTTTCTTAATACATTATATTCCTTTTATGATCCTCTCTTATAATCCTTGAATTTAAATCCTTTTTATCCTGTTACCTTATACTCAATTCTTTCGACATCTGGTGGATTTTCGGGAAAAATCAAAGTGTTCGAATTTGGATTCTGACGATCTTTACATACACTTATATATCATATAAAGTACTAATATGATCTCATAATAATAATAAAAGAACCTCTACAAAGTGTGGTATGAAAAGTTTTCTTATTTGAGCATAATCAGCAAAAATACTATTCATAAGGGTTACAAAAAGTTCAAAATTTTGGGGTTATTACAGTCTCCCCTCCTTAGAAGGATTCCGTCCCGAAATCAAATAGAAAACAAGTGGGGGTACTTTTCTAGCATTGCGCTCTCTAGTTCCCAAGTTGATTCTTCCACATTATGATTCTGCCATAGCACTCTGACTAGCTTGATCACTTTATTCCGAAGCACCTGCTCCTTCTTATCCATAATCTTTACTGGTTTCTCCACGTAAGTCAGATCTGGTTGCATATCCACCTGCTCGTACTCCTCTATGTGTCTGGCATCCCGATGATACTTCCTTAGCATTGAAACATGGAATACATTATGAACTTGTTGTAGGTTCAGGGGTAAGGTTAGCTCGTAAGCCAACTTCCAAATCCGTCTTAGTATCTCAAAAGGTCCAATGTATCTTGGGCTTAGTTTTCCTTTCTTTCCGAACCTCATTAATCCCTTCCAAGGGGATACTTTTAGCAGTACTAAGTCCCCTACTTCATACTCCTTGTCCTTTCAGGCTAGGTCTGCATATTTCTTCTGTCTGTCTTGGGCTGCTACCAGCCGTCCTCTGATGAGATCCACTATGTCTTTGGTCCTTTGGACCACTTCGGGTCTGAGCATCTTCCGCTCTCC
The DNA here is from genome assembly GCF_009905375.1 of Apium graveolens. Classification (NCBI taxonomy): domain Eukaryota; kingdom Viridiplantae; phylum Streptophyta; class Magnoliopsida; order Apiales; family Apiaceae; genus Apium; species Apium graveolens. Next base: position 88,150,271 of record NC_133647.1, read on the forward strand.
TACTTCATCCCAGTATAAGGGAGATCGACACCTTCTTCCGTACAGGGCCTCATAAGGCGGCATTCCGATGCTGGCATGAAAGCTATTGTTATAAGAAAACTCGATCAACGACAAGTGATCATCCCAACTTCCTTTAAAGTCTATTGCACAGACTCTCAACATATCCTCTATTGTCTGGATGGTCCTTTCACTCTGCCCATCCGTTTGGGGATGGTATGCGGTACTCATATTTAATTTGGTCCCCGAACATTCCTGAAAGCTCCTCAAACATCTGGAGTTGAACCTGGGGTCTCGGTCTGAGACAATGGACGCTGGGACTCCATGTCGCGTCACTATTTCCTTAAGGTAAATGTCCACCAGTCTATCGACCGTGTATCTCTCATTGATAGGAATGAAATGAGCTGACTTTGTCAGTCGATCTATAATCACCCATATGGCATCATGATTGGCTTTCGTCCTTGGTAATCCGACAACAAAATCCATGGCTATCTGTTCCCATTTCCATTCGGGAATCTCCAGGGGTCATAAAAGTCCACTGAGTCTCTGGTGCCTGCCTTTACTCTTTGGCAAGTCAAACATTTGCTTACCCATTCTACTACGTCCCTCTTCATGTTGGGCCACCAGTAATACTCCTTCAAATCCCTATACATCTTGGTGCTCCCCGGGTGAATGGAATACCTTGAACTATGGCTTTCATCCAAAATCTCGTCTTTAAGTTCTTGAACATTCGGAACCCAAATCCTGTAGGAATACCTCATTATCCCCTTATCATCTCTCTCAGTATGGATCTCTTCTCCAGTAATTGACTCTCTTCCTTCATTCATTACTTTCTCTTGGCACAATCTAATCTTTTCCAATAACTCTGGCTGCATCGAGACCTCAAACAACTTTTTAGTTCCGGCTCCGGTTACCTTTACTTCTAATTCCATTCTCTCGAAATCCCTTATCAATTCCTCCGAAGTCATTATCATTTTGAGTCTTTCCTTCCTGCTAAGGGCGTCAGCCACCACATTGGCTTTCCCTGGATGATAGAGAATCTCACAATCATAGTCCTTGATTAGTTCTAACCATCTCCTCTGGCGCATGTTGAGCTCTTTCTGCGTAAATATATACTTGAGGCTCTTATGGTCTGTGAAAATCGCGCACTTCTTTCCATACAAGTAGTGCCTCCAAATTTTTAGGGCAAAAACTATTGCCGTGAGCTCAAGGTCATGAGTAGGATATCTAATCTCGTATTCCTTCAGTTGTCTTGACGCATACGCAATCACCTTACCATGCTGCATAAGCACACACCCTAATCCTTTGTGCGATGTGTCACTATATTTCACAAAATCTCCTTTTTCCGTCTGGCAATGCCAACACCGGGGCCGTTACCAACCTTTTCTTTAATTCTTGAAAACTGTTCTCGCATTTTTCCGTCCATTCAAACTTCTTTATCTTACGAGTAAGTCGTGTCAAAGGGGCTGCGATCTTCGCAAAGTCCTGTACAAATCTATGATAGTAGCCGGCCAATCCTATGAAACTCCTTACCTCTGTGGGTGTGGTTGGCCTTTCCCAATTTGTGACCGCCTCTATCTTGGAGGGGTCCACCAATACTACTTCTTTATTGATCACATGTCCTAAAAACTGTACTTCATTCCGCCAGAATTCACACTTCGAGAATTTGGCAAATAACTGCTCCTCTCTGAGTATTCCTAGAGCTATCCTCAAATGCTCTGCATGTTCTTCCTTGGTCCTTGAGTAGATTAAAATATCATCGATAAAAACTATCACACACTTGTCCAAGTACTTCTTGAATACTCTGTTCATTAAATCCATGAAAGCCGCTGGGGCGTTGGTTAATCCAAAGGACATTACCAAGAACTCATAGTGCCCATACCTGGTACGGAACGCGGTCTTGGGAATTTCTTCGCGTTTAATATTTAGTTGGTGATATCCAGTTCTCAGGTCAATCTTGGAAAAATAAACAGCATCCTTGAGCTGGTCAAACAGATCATCTATTCTAGGTAACGGGTACCTGTTCTTTATGGTTAGCTTGTTCAACTCTCGGTAGTCGATGCACAGCCTCATGCTCCCATCTTTCTTCTTAACGAATAACACTGGTGCTCCCCACGGAGACACACTGGGTCTTATCATACCCTTATCCAAAAGTTCCTGCAATTGGGTAGCTAATTCCTTCATTTCTAATGGGGCTAACCGGTAGGGTGCCTTTGAAACTGGCGCCGTCCCTGGGGCCAACTCAATGGCAAATTCAATCACTCTATCGGGTGGTAATCCTGGAAGGTCTTGTGGGAAGACATCTTCAAATTCGTTGACTACCGGGATATCTTGCATGTTGGGCACCTCCTTCTGCGTGTCCACCACATAGGCTAGGTAAGCCTCATTTCCTTTTCGTAGCATCTTATTGGCCTGGGCCATGGTCAAAAATTTCTGTGTCTGCCTCTTTCCTCTAAATATGACTTCTTTCTTCCCTGGGATATTCAACTTAACTTTCTTCCCCTTACAGTCTATCTGAGCATCATTGCTAGATAGCCAGTCCATTCCCAAAATTACATCAAACTCCCCTAATTTAAAAGGAATCAGATCAACACTAAAAGATTGTTCCCCTATGCCTAACTCACAGGCGGGGTGAATCTGGTAACAGCAATAATTTCATGGTTGACTATTTCTATTTGTAAGGGTTCTATCAAGGGTTCAGCCTTAAGTCTTAATTTATGCGCAAAGTCCTTCGATATAAAAGATTTAGTTGCTCCAGAATCAAATAAAACATTTGCACTGATTGAATTTAGAGAAAGGGTACCTGCTATCACATCTGAGTCTTTCATAGCATCTTGGACTGTCATGTTGAAAGTCCTCGCAGTAGGTGGCTTATTAGAAGCAGCTCTGCTTACTCCTGAAGCTGCTGGTTTGTTCATGGGGCATTCCCTCTTCCAATGACCCGGGCGTCCGTACTGATGACAAATAGTGGTTGGAATGACAACAGGGGTTGATGAAGGGCACTTAGTTGAATAGTGACCCTCTCGACCGCACTTAAAGCAGGTTACTGGCTTTCCTTTACACTCCCCAGTATGCATCCTTCCACAAGTGTTATAGGATGGCAATGGGGGTCAAGACTGGTTGGAAAATGACATTCCTGACTTCTGGTCGCTCTGGCTCACATTCACACTCATTGGCCGCTTAAACCCAGTGCTCCTTCCTGGTAGGGACACTGCTCATCTATTAAATCTAGTTGGGAGGCTCCCTCCTACGGAACCTCCACCCATACTCATACTTTTCCTCTTTATTCCCTTCTTCTCTCTTTCCTTCTGCATCTGTTCACTTCTGGCTTCTACAATTATTGCCTTTTGCACCAGAGTGGCATAATTAGTAAGCTCAAGGATTGCCACCCTATTCTGAATCCATGGTTTCAGTCCCTGCTGAAACCTTCTAGCATTCTTTTCCTCGATGCTCACAAACTCCGGCACAAACCTTGATAACTCAGTAAATTTTGCTTCGTACTCTGCCACAGATAAATTATTCTGCTTTAACTCCAAGAACTTGAGCTCCATCTGGTTCTCCATAAACCTCGGGAAATATTTTCCCAAAAACAACTGACTGAACCTCTCCCAGGTTATGATAGCATCGGTCTCCATATTTTTCTTGGCCTCCCACCAGTAGTTGGCCTCTGATTTCAGAAGGTAGGTAGCAAATATAGTCTTCTGTGCCTCATCGGTACTCAGAATCTCAAAGGATTTCTCCATTTCCTTTAGCCATGCCCTTGCCTCAACTGGGTCGGCTGATCCGTGGAACTCAGGGGGCTTAAGGGACTTGAAAGCCCTAAAAGAGTTTGCCACAACATTGTTATTTCCTTGAGGGGGTGGGTTGGATTGGCGTTCCAAGTTCTGCCTTAGTAGTTGCATGAACTGTCCCATGAGATCCATGCCTGGGTTTAGTACTGGTTGCTCAACCTCAGTTTCTCCTTCTTCAGCCTCTATCTCAAATCCTTCAACATCATATGTTTCCTCCTCCTCTTCATACAGGGAGTCATCCTGTTCAACATAATCCTCATCTTCCTCTTCACTGTGTTCTTGGTTCTTACCGTCCTGGTTATGGCTTCCCTGGTCCTCAGATCCAGGGTTCACCCTAGTTCCAATCTTTCTTGGCGGCATGATACTGATAAATTTTTGGGAAATTCAACGTTAGGTCACAATCATACATAAAATTGTGCCTTGCACAGTTTCTATAATGGGGAGAATGTATCTCGCAATTCTATTATATTATGACAGTTCTAATAAGAAGTGCAGTAATAATAATGATAAAAACAGTGATCTCGTCACTCAGGAACTGAATTGAAAGGAAACAGATATATACATAATGCGAGAAATACATAGTTTGATCTGGTCAAAAGTACAACAGTTCTACAGCCATCTGCCAAAAAGTGATACACAAGAGTCTATCTGTCTAGTCAGAGAAAGGGATACTATATACAAGTCAACTATCCCGGAAAATTGGCTCTTACTATGGCCTCGACTAACTAGACGACTAGACTACCCCATCACTGGTCCCGAATCACACACCAGAGCGGGTCAGCTCCCATAACCTTTCCATCGCACGATGGAAGATGTAGTCAGCCTGCCTCCTAGAGATCCTGCCATGCCTGTCCCCCTAGAGTGACCGGAGTCTCGCACGGGCCGTGAGCTCTATCCCATTCAGCTCCCTCCTCAGGGATCGGGGTATGGTAGCTCTGGCCTCATAAACTCGGGCACGCCGACCAGCCCTCTCCACCTCCAACTCCCTCCTGACCTCATCCAGCCGAGCCTCAGCAACAGCCACTCGAGTCCTCAGTACATCCTGAACATAGCCGTGAGCTAACAAAGACTGTCTATGGGCAGGGTCGAGAGGTGGTGAATCCGGAGCCGCTGGGGGTGCCTCCTCGGTCTGCCTAGGCTCAGGAGTATGGGTCTCAGAGCTGTCATCATAGGGTCTCCAAGATAGTGGTGGAGGGGTAGGAGCTCTGACCACCGAAAGTGAGGGTAAAGGGGTACCAGTGCACTCTACCATAGCTCCAACATGCTCCTCAACTACTAGGATCTCATCTGGGTCCTCCTCATCTGAACTCGCAATAACCTCCGTCTCTGACTCCTCTGAGGGGTCCTCCTCCTCCTCCTCCTCCTCCATCTCAGGCTCCTCCCAATCCTAGGCATCTAGCAGTGCCTCATCATGCTCACGCTCGAACATCTCTGGGTCCTCTATCTCATGTGCCTACACATTAAACGAGCTAAGTTACTATCATGATACTTATAAGGGTTCCCGTAAGGGTTTTAACTGTCAGTGCTACTTTAAGTAGTCCGACTATGAACTTGGCAAGAGTTCTTATTATCTTTGTGAGTTTATTATTATATCGTCGCATCATCTCTGAGGTTTATAACGCTTAGCTCTGATACCATTTCTGTAACACCCCCAGATCCGGGGTCGGGGATCCGGGTCGTCACGGTCTTTCTTTCCACAATATCACTTAACTTAATTAATAATAAATAACCTCATGCTCTGACCCCACACTAACACACACCACAACACGTTATAGCCTCAGAGATGAAATTGAAATAAGTACAAGTCCTTGAATCCACAATTTAAAAGTTATTACAATCCAAAATGATTACTTGATAAGTTTACAGTTAATTGCCATTATCTGCCACAAGTTATAATTATACATAATTGATTCCCAAAAGTAGAATGCCTGATCTACAAATAGATCTACCTTTGCAGCTATAGCAGCTACGATATCAACGGGAAGACGCGGGGCGCTTCCCACGCGCTTGCGCTGGGTCTGCTTGAGTCTGACCATCTTTCCTAACTGTTGTTGTGTGATGAAGAAATGAAACAAGAGTGAGCATTACAGCTCGCAAGATAATATATAGTGTAAACAATAATGCAAGTATCTAAATAGATAACTTACTAGAACCCTTTATCAAGTGTAAGGTAATTACTTATTGGATATAAGCTTAAAGGAAGATGAAGTTACCAATTACTTCACTATACTTATACCATTTTAGAAAACTACTTGAACTACCACTGTTCAAAGTATAATAAGTTTTTGAAATTCATCACATAGATGAGACCACAAGTTAAGACTTGAATAGATTAAATCTTTAAAATATTATTGAATAAAATGAAAGTATAAGATACTTCATTAAGTCCCGATATATATATCCACATATATATCTCTTATACATTTCCTGGAAACCTCTGTCATGTAAAGTATGAACAGAGTTTGTAATATCCAATGAATTTTGGAAAGAAAAGAATTTTGGCATAAACCCGATATCTTGCTGATCAGGCAAAGATACCAATAAGTAACCTTTTCTACTAGTAGATGGACGAATTCCCCACTGGTCATCACCCTGGCCGCAATAAGACCTCATGCTGGACTGCCACTCAGCCACTTACGCATTTGATGGACTCCCAATGAGCCACTTACACTTTCATGGACGCCCACTGAGCCCACATTGCTTATGCCGACTCAATAGATGGACTTACTTCCCGAATGTTGGGTAAGTAATCAATTCATTTATCAAAACAGCAACCTCGTTGCGAATATAAAATACACCACAGAGCCGGATCCCTCAGGTTTTGAGCGAGTATTTAAATCCCCTTTGAAAGGAAGATCTTAAATATAAAAATGAGTTTTGGGATCCGCTCTAACTTTTAAAATCATTTTGAAGACTCGAAAATATTTTTAAGAATATTTGGAGTAATGCTGATTTAATGAAATAAATCAGTCCCGATATATTAGAAAATATCTGAATATTATTATTTAAATAATATTCCCATAAGGATAATCTCTATATATATAATTTGAAGTAGAAGTTTTAAAACTCGTACTTGGAACGAATAATAAATAACCAAAGGTATACTTATAAGAAGTACGATCTTTATTTGAATAATCGAAAATAAGTTTGATTATCGAAACATTATTCTTTAATAAAATAAAGAATATTATTTAGTAAATAAGTGGAGTCATAAGTCCTCGAATGAATATTCAAAATAATATTCAGTAAATAGAAAAAACAAAGTCATAAGTTCTCGAATGAATATTCAAGATAATATTCATTAAATAAAATAAACCGAGTCATAAGTCCTCGAATGAATATTCAAGATAATATTCATTAAATAAAATAAAGTTTTCGAATAAACCTTATTCGATTAATAGTTTTGAAAACTATATCTATATATATATATAAATATATATATAATATACTCGGGAACATCGACTCCCGGTTTTAGAAAATGTTCGCCTTTGGGTCCCCTATACTAAGGGTATACGCAACTACTGCTTATCTCTAGCATAGGTATTATGCAATTATAAGAATTGGAATCAACAGATAGATATCAAGATTATGAAACAGACATGCATTTAAACCAAATCAGCATGCTCCAATATATCGCAAGATTTGCTAATTAACCATCATGCATCTATCACAAGATAATGCATATACATATATACATCACAACAACAGTATAACGGGTAGAAAACTTGCTCGAGCGACTGGGGGTGATAAAAGGCTTGGGCCGAGTCTGGTAATCTATAAACAACATATAAGTTGGAATTAAACCAAAGTCGCTTAAGAATCTATACTTTAACCAATTAGACCCTAACGTTCGCTTTTGCGCTTAACGATTCACTTAAGTCGCTTGAGTACCCTCGGCTCCACCATTTTTAATAAATTAACCATTAAGAGTTTTAAGGCGATTCTTTCGCGAGTACCCTACCAACTGCCTAATCCACTTTACATAATTGTTTTATACTCCAATTAGTCATTTAAGGGCCTTAACCAAGGTTTCAAAGTAAGGCGAGGGGTAATGGTTTGGTCGCGAAATGCCGTTACTTAAAACGGTCCTTTCTCCTAAACCGTACATCGGATTCAAGCGAACCACATACCAAAACGAAGCTCGTAACATGAACTATATAATCATGGAAATGGTCAAAACCTAACAGTGAGTTCACGAGTCCTGATGTTAAGGACAAAAACAGTCTAAAGTAAATCGGGCATTACGACGGCTACGTTTACGCGATTACCAAATTTTATACTACTCCAAATCAATCCACAATCAACCCACAATCATTACTACAACCAAACTCCATCCATACACTAGTACAACAGCCCCAACATCTCAAGATTTCCAATTTATACTACTTCTCAATCATGAACTAAAAGCTTACTTAAGTTCATTAACTAATAATCAAGATTTACAACTCCAAAAACATCACAAAACCAACCAATCTCTAAATACACAATAATCATGCCTCTCATGAACTATACTACTCATAATAAGCTCTTAACATTCAATAATAATGCTAGGTTAAGAGATTATACCTTCCTTGTGAGTAGGAGTAACTAATGAGCTTGAAACAACCTTAGAAAATCCTTACTAAAGCTTTATCTAAACAAAAAACACAAGATCAAACTTTCAAGTTCTTGAAAAACACTATTCACTCTCTTCTTCCATGAATTATTGGAAGAGATTGTGAAGGAATTTGAAGCTTAGATTCATAGAGTATCTATATCTATGTTCAAGGAACCTTAGATAATTACCTCACTAATTAACAAAGCTTGGAACTTGAATTTGAGTTTTTCTTTCTTTGAAAAAAAGATGAAGCCGAGAGCTTCTTGTTGGAAAGGTGAAGTAAACTTTTTGTTTTGTGTTTTTTGATTTGTTTTGCTTGGTTGTTTTGTTTTTGTTTTGCTTAATTACCTTTTAACCATGGTAAAATTTGTGTGGCTTGAAATCAACCAACAATTCCTTCCCTTTTGGTCATGCTTATGTCATCCTCCTATGTCATCTTCCCACACATGTCCTCTTCTTGTTGGTGTGATGAAATCATCATCACTAACCTCTTTGATTAACTCCTAATTATTTGGCTAATGATCGTTGATCTGTTATAAGGTTCGCTTAACTTTCGTTTTCGTTTATCGTTCGAGGGATCATACCCGGGATCTTATTACTTGGGTTTCCTTAACCTTTCTCAATACATTATATTCCTTTTATGATCCTCTCTTATAATCTTTGAATTTAAATCCTTTTTATCCTGTTACCTTATACTCAATTCTTTCGATATCTGGTGGATTTTCGGGAAAAATCAAAGTGTTCGAATTTAGATTCTGACAATCTTTACATACACTTATATACCATATAGAGTACTAATAGGATCTCAGAATAACAATAAAAGAACCTCTACAAAGTGTGGTATGAAAAGTTTTCTTATTTCAGCATAATCAGCAAAAACACTATTCATAAGGGTTACAAAAAGTTCAAAATTTTGGGGTTATTACAACTGTTGAGAAAAACTTGTAGCACTGCAGCTCCCTTTTTCATCTTCATTTCTTGACTAGTATAAGTTCTGTACTTAGGAACATAATCACCATTGTATTTATCATCTTTTGTCATGACTCTTCTTCTGATGACTTCAAGTATCATAGAAGACTAATTTCTGGTGACACTATTCTCAACTCTAAGAAGATAGTGAATGTATTTCAATTCTGATACAACTTCATTAATAGTTGCTTCAATGTAAAGCTCTTTACTTTACCATCCCTGAAAAAGTACATAATCTCCTCTCTGACATCATTATCATTTATCTTTCTATAGACGATCTTCACAGCTTCAACTTTCTCAAGATGTGAAGGAGAAACTCTTTCACCAAGATAGAGTATTTGTATCCAGCAGATAAGATCTTAGAATCTCCATATCAGAATGACCAATGCCTCATCTGGTTTAAGATTTGACAAGTTTCAGTTTCTCATTATATTTCACCCAAGAAGGTTTCTTGATGGAATTATCAACATCTTCCTGTTCTGGAATAGAATCTCTTAACCCTGCTGACACAAATTCAACATGCTGGAACCCTTTAGGATAATTGAATGTATAAATATCTTTCCATCTTCTATCATTCTTGCTGAGAGAAGCATAACTTGTAGAAAGATCATGAATCTTCCCTTTTGCTTTATGCCATAGCTCCCTCTTTGATTTTAAAACTCTCTGCAAATATTCTTTGCATGCTTGATCAGATTTCCTCCTATCAACCTTTTCTTTTTCATCAACCTCTGAAGTATGAGGAGTGACTACTGGAGTAAGGGCTGACTCATTTAATGCTTTGATCACTTTTTCATCCGAGTCAAAATCAGCTATCAGGTTCATAGCATCAGGTTCTGTTTTTACCTCAGGATTTGTGTCTACATCAAGAGTTACATTCTGATTTGCTATATCAGCTTAATCAATGTCAGTGGCTAATCTTTTCTTCCTTGGTATAATCAACTCTTCAGGCTTCTGAACTTCTTCATCTCCTTCATGTCCTTGTACAGGAACATAACCTTCTCTGGATAGAAAATTCAGAAAAGTAGAGTTAAATGCAGTCACTTGACTTGATTTAGAAGTTCTTCCTCCTCTTCCTCTTCGTCTAGCTCTTGTAGATATTCTACCTCTTTTTCCTCTTCCTTTAGAAGTGTTAGCTTCGACTTCAATTTGAGCCAATAGATCTTTTTGTTGCATAACTGCTTCTTCAGGTGTTAGATCAGGAAATTCTTCAGTTATATACCCAAGAGCACTCCTAGCATTCTTTTGCTCAAACTTCTTGTCTTTGTAGTATAAGAAAATCTCTTAACATGTTTCTTTATGCATGTAAGGAAAGAATAATCCCTTAGCATCTGCTAAATTAGAGATTGTAATATCATCATCCTTAGGAGCACCAGCAGTAGTCTCGTGCTTGGCTTTGTGAGAACCAGTAGACTCCCTTTGTCCTGAAGGATGGGTCTTCTTGGAATGTTGAGGTTGTTGAGCAGTAGAAGCAATTTGAACATCTGTAAATGGATTATTCTTATCACCATCCTTATCAATATCTTTATCCTTTGTCTGGATAGAATCTGGTGTGCATTTTGTAGCAACTATCTTCTCCCCCTTTTTGGCATCAATATATGAAAGAAGAGAAAACAAAGTATCCAGTTTGTCACCTATAGAAGAGACCTTATCTTTTAAGGAGGCAATTCGAGAGGTCATGCTGTGTTGAGATTCAACAACATCTATTATAGAATTTTAATACTTTTGAATTCAGCTGAGGTAGGTGTGTGAAGCAAAAATCATCAATTTTCTCCTTGACAGAAGCATGAGACTTCTTCATTTCATCAAGGTCAGAGTGAATTCCTTTAATAAAAATAGTGGAGGCCTTAAGATGCAACTTCAGATCAGGAACTTGAATTTCATCATAGGCACGATGAACATGTTGCAGGCCAACAGCAAATGAGATGGAAGTATTTGCATGTTTCCATTTAAAATCCCATTTTGTCTGTCTAAAATGCTCAGCATCAACATTTTAATAAGAAGGATTTTCATTGAAGTGCGAAGAAGAACCAACATTGGACTTCTTAGATGCATTAATTGCAGTCTTAAGCTGAGCTATGTCAGAATCATCTGCATCATTGTCATTATCAGAATCAGATAACACATCAGAAGAATTTGTAGAATCAGGCAGAATTGCTTTGCCTTTATCGAAATCCTTTGCAAGAGGTGCATGTGGCTGATGAGATCCTCTCCTTTTGCCAGTACATGACAGTTGAAGGATGATTCTCAGTAGGTAATGTTGTAATATCAGGATTTGGTCTGTCAGGAGAAGGTGAAAGACCATCATCAGTACTTTGAACTGATGGTTCTTGTGGAGTCTGAGAAATGCGAGCTGCTTCAGCAATACTTGGTGAAGGTTCTTGTGTGCTCTTCTCAAAAATAAGATCATTTATGATTACATCCACCTTTGAAAATATTTCCTGATGAATTTGCTTTTCCTGTAGTAGTTGAACAGAGTCAGCAAGAAGATCTCTTTGAGCATTATTGACAATGATTTGTGCAGCCTCGGTGTCTGCATCTTCCCGTTGAGAAGATGGTTCTTGTGTGACTGGATGTGTTGCAGGTTCTAAATCCCTTTCAGACTTAGGTTCATATGTAAGGCAAGAGGTTGAGTCTTCTTCCTCTTTCTGGTGTATCCAACTACTTCTTCACTTTTTCTTTTCTCCTAGCTCCTTGCAATTTTCTTGTGTTCAGCAGTTGCTTCAATTACTGGAAGCTTGTCGAGTAGAGCACTAGCATCAGTAGTTGACTCCTTGGTTCTAGTAGTGTCAACAGAGTCAGCAAGATGTTGATCAATAGATTTCTTGATTTTTGACAAAGACCCTATTGGCATCTGATCATCTGAGTCAGAATCATCTTGTATGATCAGTCTTCTTTTCGTGACTAGAAAGTAGTCTTTTTTCTTCTCACTCTCACTCAGTGAGGCTTGTTTAGCTTTCTGTCTAGATGTGACAGATTTCTTAAACAACCTTTTATTTGTTACAACTGATGTATTTTGAGAGACAGTAGAGGAGGCTAATTTAGAAGCTGGGTGTGTTTGCTGTTTGGAAGAAGAAGTGCATGGGTTAGAAACAAGATGGGTGGTTTCTTGATTCTTAGCATCAGGAACTGTGACAGAGGTGCCAGCATCAGGATTTGCAGTCACTTGTGTAGGAGTAGGTCTATTTCTTAACAAAAATTCCTGACCTCTCTAGGAAGAAAGGGAGGTCCTAAAAATTTATTCTTTTCATCCCTTTTAATATGATCAGTGATAGCCTTTTCAGAAATTTGAAAAACAGGTAGTAATTCATCATCATCAAAAATAACATTAGGGCATAGAAAATTAAAAATCAGTTGTAGAAATCTAGTATACCCAATTACTCCTGAAGCATCTGCTCTCCTATCAATTATGAATTGTAGTATAGTATTACCATAATCAAAATTACCAGGGTAAAGAAGAGAGTACCCAATTTTCAGAGAAGTGGATGGAAGAGCATCAAAATTTGTTGTCTTATTCAAGAAACTCCTACTGATGTAATCAAAGAAAAAGTTCCATTCTCTTTTCAGTTTAGTCCTTGCCAGTTTTCCAATGGTTGTTATTTCTCCTTGATAGCCTAAAGTACTTAGCATATCAAACAGCTGCTCAGTGGTATGGGTATCAGGAGCACCATCAAGGGCAGGCAATCTCAAGGCTTGGAGCAGAATATCAGCATCAACTTCATATCATTGGCCCTCATATTCAAAAGAAAAGCCAGTGTTTGTTGAATTTACCAAAGCTGTATTCCATACCTGCATGACAGCCCTGTATGACACCTTGACAAGAGTCGTGAGAGCATACCCAATTGGAAATTGAAGGAGAAAATCCTGAATATCATGAAAAGATGATGGTAGCTGCTGATGTGTAAGCAGAGCTAATTAATTGTTAGTGCCAAATTTATATCCATGAATGATAGATGTTTGACTGAAGAGTAGTGAAACTTCAGACGTTGTTATAATGTGTAGCTTGTGAGAGAGAGTATAAGTGAGATATGTATAGTGAAGCTATGTGTATTATGAATTGTGTCACATATTTCTTCTGTTTTTATAACTTTTCTACTCTGGAGTATAACATATTCATATGAAAAAGGTAATTTAGGGAATTTGACTTTGAATAGGTAACAATTACTGAGTAATAGAATTTGACGGTGGAGTAAATTACGGAAGTAAAGACAAAATACATACAGATATATCAAGAAACAAATGTAGAAATTTGTTTATCAGATAATCCACCATTAACCAACAATTAAGTGAATACTTAATTGCAGCAAGAAAACTACTCAGAAATTAATTAAGATTAATAATCTAAATTAGAAAGTGCTGACCTGCCGTCAGTATTTGAGACCTCATTTTTGTTAGGATTTGACAAACTCAGGATATGTTGATTCAAATTCAACAGTTATTTGTCAAAACATCACAAATTATTAGCAAACCACAATTTTAATCAAAACACTCATCAAGATATACATTTTAAGTGGATGATGTAAAGATTAACAGGCTTCAATAAGAACATTCACATGCATACATAGAGAAATAATCATAGACTAAATCTTGCAATCAAAAGAAATTCCATTAATATATCATAAGAGTACATTTCATGAAATTTGTAGATTACATGCAATAAGATTATAAGATATTCCTAGTCTAAGAAGATGAACATCAACAGTCTTGGTCTAAGAACTAAGGCTGTTGATGTTGATTAGTTCCTCCTACTGTTGACAAATAGCACAGCAAGTCGGATGATCCGTTCTTGCTGAAGAAGAGCCTCCCGCCGTGCTTCTTCCAAGCGATCAAGATGGAGATGATAGTCCATCTCAAAGAACATGAGATTTGTCTAAATCTCTTGTGGAACCAAGTTCCACACCTCATCGGGAATGGCAGTGATGTGCCATTCCTGCTCCCAGTCATCACAACTGAACTCGACGTTGAAGTTCTCAAAGTTCATGAACATGTTTACAAGAACCATTTTTGTGATAGGAGAAAATAGTGAGAAATAAGAGAGAGAAGGTCATTTTGTGTGAGAATAGGAGATGATATGACTGAGCTGAAATGACGGTTAAATAGCCAAAGGAATATCAAGGGACTAGGAAACTGACCAATTATTAAGTGAAGAGTTAACTTAATGAATTAACCAAAAGATGTCTTTTTAAGGCGCGTCTCCCTAAACTGATTTGTAATGATGACAATGATATATTATTCATACATGCACAATTAGCAAATAAATTCACTTAATTTATCATGCATAAAATAAAATACATCACATATTCCTGACTTAATATCTAAAAATACAACATTTAGGACATATCAGGATTTGATCAATCTACATCAGGATTTAATCAAATATAAATTTAAAGAAATTTATTTGTCCAAACTAGCCATACCAAGTTCATTTACAAGCTTTGTAAACGTTGCTTCAAGTAATGACTTTGTGAAGATATCAGCCAGCTGCTGATCAGTAGGAACAAAATGAAGTTTTTATGGTTCCTTTCATGACATGCTCTCTTATGAAGTGATATCTGATACTGATGTGTTTTGTAAGAGAGTGTTGCATCTGATTACCTGTCATAGCAATAGCACTTTGATTATCACAATAAATAGGAATTTTTGAAAATGATAATCCATAGTCCATGAGATGATTTCTCATCCATAACAACTGAGCACATCAACTCCCAGCTATAATATATTCAGCCTCAGCAGTTGGAGTAGAAATAGATTTCTGCTTCTTGCTGAACCATGAGACTAATCTGCCTCCAAAAAACTGACAGCTTCCTGATGTACTCTTCCTGTCTATTTTACATCCAGCAAAATCAGCATCTGAATAACCACATAATGCAAAATCAGCTTCCCTTGCATACCAAAGTCCAAGTGAAACAATACCCTTGAGGTATCTGAAAATTCTCTTTACTGTAATTAGATGTGTCTCCCTTGGATTTGCCTGAAATCTTGCACACAAACAGGTGGCAAACATAATGTCTGGCCTACTAGCAGTTAGGTATAAAACATAACCAATCATACCTCTATAGCTTGTGACATTAACTGATGTACCTTCATGAGGATCAAGTTTTGTAGCAGTTGCCATAGGAATACTTGTAATTGCACTTTCTTGCATATTAAACCTCTTCGGTAGATTTCTTGTGTACCTGGACTGATTAATATAGATGCCATTATCAGTTTGTTTAATTTGCAAGCCTAGGAAATAGCTCATCTCTCCCATCATACTCATTTGATATCTTGATTGCATCAAATTTGAAAACTTATCACACGGTGTTTGATTAGTTGATCCAAAAATGATATCATCCACATAAATTTGAACTAAAAGCAAATCTTTACCTTTATTCAAATAAAATAAGGTTTTATCTATTGTACCTCTTTTGAATCCACTTTCAAGTAGAAACTGAGCAAGCTTTGCATACCATGCTCTAGGTGCTTGCTTCAGTCCATAGAGTGCTTTATCAAGTCTGTAAACATAGTCAGGGTGTTTAAGATCCACAAATCCTGGTGGTTGTTCAAGATAGACTTCCTCTTCAAGTTCTCCATTGAGAAATGCACTCTTGACATCCATCTGAAAGACCTTGAACTTCTTGTGAGTAGCATATGCCAAGAAGATTTTGATTACTTCCATCCTAGCAACAGGAGAAAATATCTCATCATAGTCAATACCTTCCTGTTGGGAATAAACTTTAGCCACCAATCTTGCCTTATTTCTGATGATTGTTCCATCAGATTTAGTCTATTTTTTAAAAACCCACTTTGTGCCTATAATTGACCTGTTCTTAGGTCTAGGCACCAGCTTCCATACTTCATTTCTTTCAAACTCATTCAATTCTTCTTACATAGCCATGAGCCAATCTGCATCCTTAAGTACATCTTACTTTTTTTGGCTCTTCTTTTGAAAGTAGATTATGATATAAACATTCATTCTGAGTTGCACTTCTTGTCTTTACACCATCATTAGGATTTCTAATGATCAGATCAGGAGTATGATCTTTAGTCCATTATCTGGAACTGGGAAGTGTCCTTCTGGAGCTAGATGCTCCCCCTGAATTGTATGCCCCATCAAATGCATTTGAGGCTCCTCCTGAATCTGTTGTGTTACCTCCTTATGAGATATTGGGACTTGACTCATGTTCATCTGATGTTGAATCAGCATTGGATTCCGAGAGATTGGATTGAGAAGAACGTTGAGATGATTCTTCAGTGTTAGTACCATCAGCTGACCCTTATAGTTGCTCCCCCTCAACATGTGCAGGATTATTAGTACTACGATTATCTTCAGAATCTGAAAGAGTGTCAGGATTTGGATCATCAGGATTTTTCAGTTCATTAGAGTTTGATCTAGATTCCAACAATGCATTTTCATTTGCAAAGATTAGACTTTCATGAGTGTCTTCTACAAAGCCAGGAAACTTCTTATCATCAAAAGATATATTGATGGAGATAATGACAGTGTTTGTTCTCAGATTGAAAATTATGTATGCTCTTGATGGTGAGTATCCAACAAAGATTCCTTCATCAGCCTTTGATTTAAACTTTCCAAGCTAATCAGTATGAGTTCTCAAAATAAGGCATTTACATCCAAATACATGAAGATGTTTAAGACTGGGCTTCTTCTCTTTTAGCATTTGATAAAGAGTAACACCATGTTTGTTTATCAGAGTGATAGTCTGAGTATAACATGCTGTGTTTACTGCTTCATCCCAAAAGTAAGTGGGTAGTTTTGCTTCTTCTAGCAGAGTTCTTCCAGCTTCAATCAAGGTTCTGTTCTTCCTCTCAACAACACCATTTTGTTGAGGTGTACCAGGAGCTGAGAATTGTTGTTCTATGCCTTTGTATTTGCAAAATTCCTCCATTTTTGAATTCTTGAATTCAGTGCCATTATCACTTCTCAGACTTTTCACTTTATGAGTAGATCCATTTTCAATTTGCTTTATGTGGTCCAGAAGAATTTCTGGAGTTTCATCCTTCCTGTGTAGAAAAATAAACCCAAGTATATCTAGTGAAATAATCAACAATTACGCGTGTGTACCTTTTCTTGTAGATGGATATTATGTTTACTGGTCCAAAAAGGTCCAGGTGTAGAATGTGATATGGCTCAGAAATAGAGAATTCTGTTTTGCTTTTGAAAGATACTCTTCTTTGTTTAGACTTTTGGAAAGCATCACAAAGACCATCACTTGAGTATAACATATTTGGTAATCCTCTTACAAGCTCCTTCTTGGCAAGTTCATTGATTGAATTGAAGTTGAGATGTGAGAGCTTCTTATGCCAGTTCCAGCTCTCATCTACTGAAGCCTCAGAGATAAGGCAAGTAGCTTCCTTTTCAAGACTTTCATGTAGCCTTGATTCATATATGTTACCATGTTTGTATCCTATCAAGAAAATTTTCTTTGACTTGTTATGAACAACTTCACAGTGCGAGTCATAGAATACCACATGATAACTTTTGTCGGTGATTTGACTGATGCTCAGAAGATTGTGCTTCAGTCCATCCACCAGAGCTACATTCTCTATTACTACCTTCCCAATTATCAAGTTGCCATATACCAGAGTATGTCCTACATTTCCATTTCCATAAGATACATCTGGGCCAACCTTCTTCCCAAATTCTGACAGTAGGGATTTATTTCCAGTCATGTGTCCTGAACATCCATTATCCAAAATAAGTGTATTTTTCTTATTACCCTGAAATCAGAAGAATAATTAATTAGAAGGATTTTTAAGGACCCACACTTGTTGGGCCCTCTTTTTGGACAACTTAAGCCTTTGTGTGTTAGGAGTACTTCTAACGGTTTTTCCTTTGTCAGGATTTGTCTTGTCAGAAGCAGATTTAGTAGAACCAAGAGAATTAAGCACATAAGCAACTTTATTAAATTTAGGCAAAGGTTCATAATAGTTGTGATACAGCTTGTGATAAGAACTACAAGTATAAATTGAATGCCAACTACTACCACAATGAAAACAAGTATTTTATGGTTTAAAAAATACTGATCTACCCCTAACATCAGACTCAGGAATAGCAGTTTTCAATTTCTTACTCCTCCTGTAATCAATAGCAAGATGATTAGTATTTCCACAGTTAAAACAAGTTTTTTTAGGAGCATTGGGAACAACCTTGTAATTTGAATCCTTAGAAATACCTTGCTTACCATTCCTGTTTCTTTTAGGACTTTTTACTTGAGGTTTTTAGTAACCTCAGATAGTTTCTTTTTCAATTGTTTTGCTGAGAAAAGTCCTATGTTCTTTTGTTTATTAACAGTCTTAATGGTTTCCTTACTCTCATCTCTTTGAGATTTATCACTTAACAATTTTTCTTGTGATATTGATGTTGAACCCTTTTCAAAGATGGATTTGGGTTCATCAGCTTCTGAAGAAATAAACTTAATAGGAGTTTTAAGGGAAATTTTATTTTCAGTGTCAACATCTTTAACTTCATCTTTATAGCCTAGGCATTCTTTCCAGTTTTTCTTTGAGATCATCTCATGAACCTTTTTGCCTGAATCAGTCCTGGCCTTAAGGGTTTTTCTTTCATTTTCTAAATCTATCTCTAACATACTGTATCTAGCCTCAAGAATCTTTACTGTATGTTTAGTTCTCTCACATTCTTTCTTCAAATCTATCTGATTTATTAAGTTAGACTCTAACTGTTCATTCCTAGATTTCAGGATCTCAATTTCAGTTATAAGTCTATCATTTTCTAGAGTCTTATTCTTAAAATTACCATGCAGAGATTTAAGAATATGATTCAATTTAGACATATCTTCAGTATTAAAAGAGAAGAAGAAAGTTGGTACCTTTGACTCAGAGGAAGTAGGATCATCAAAGCTAGCCATCAGTACATAGCATGCGTTTTCATTTTCAGAATCTGAGGAGTCCATCCAATTCTTGCTTGATGTGATCATGGCTTTGTTCTTCCCTTTCTCATGCTTTGTTTTCTTGCACTCTGTAGCAAAGTGACCAGGTTCATCACAATTGTAGCACTTGATCTTTGTCCTGTCTACCTTTCCAGCTTTAGAATCCTTTCCATCTTTTCTTCCAATTGACTTCCTTTCACCTCCAGTGAACTTCTTCCTGAAGCTTCTATTGTTCTTAGACTTCCTGAATTGCATCCTCCTGAAGCCCTTAACCAGCAATACCGCCATTTGCATGACATCAGAATCTGTCATATTCTCATCAACTTCGGAATCATTATCATCATCAGGATTTGATGATGAATCATCAGTATCTGATTCTGGCAGATTGTTCTTCTTTCTTATAATTCCAACATAATTTTCTTTTGAAGCTTTTATTTTACTTTCAAAGCAACAGATTTCCCTTTGCTACTTTTCCTCTCCTTCCTTTGCTGGACTTCCAAATCATGAGTTCTCAGCATGCCATAGACTTCATCCAGAGTAATTATTTCCAAATCATACTGATGTCGTATGATTAAAGTCCGAGTCTCCCATTCTTCACTTAAGGCTCTTAGAAACTTGGTGTTTAAATCCTCTCGATTATACACCTTTCCCACCAAAGACAGATTGTTGAGCAGGGTCAGAAATCTGTCATATATGTCGGTGAGACTTTCATCAGGCTTGGCCTCAAAGTGTTCATATTCTTGAATCAGAACATCCCTTCTGTTCTTCTTGATGGCCATGGTTCCTTGACATTGAGTTTCAAGAGCATCTCAGATCTCTTTGGTAGTCTTGTAGGCTATCACCCTATTTGACATCACATAATCAAGACTTTTATACAAAATGTTTCTTACCTTTGCATCTTTCAGCACAACTACTTTCTCTTTTGGTGTCCACTCACTCTTCTCCTTTAGCTGATAGTGTTCAGCAACAGTAGGAGTTGCAGGCACCAGTTTTGTTGGCATGTATGGTCCATCATTAATCACGTCGAGATAATTTGGATATGTAGCTTCGAGGTGCATGAGCATCTTTACCTTCCATTTAGGATAATCAGTCTTTTTCAGAATGGGAATTTTAATACTTTCATACTTGTTCAGAGACATGTTTAGATCGTTTCTGATTGTAAGTTTATCAGTGAGCCCTGATACCAATTGTTGCCCAGTAAAGATACAATTGTTTAAGGGGGGTTGGATACAATTGTATAAATGTTTCGCACAAGTAATAAAATATAACAGCTTTTTAAATATCTGATAAAAACTGTTACAAAAGTCTCTCCAGAAATACTGATATTCTTGAGAGCTGCTAGGTCGAATGATACTCGAGATCGATACACTACGTGATGACCTAAACTGTGTTTATATACTACACAGCTACAACAAATCAATCTAACATATGCACTATAAAAAATTAACTGAAACTGATACATATCTTCAACTAAATAGATAAAGTGTAATATCCTATATTTTCTGATATTATTATTAGTATTATTTGAAATTGTTTATGTGAATTTTATGTGAATTTTAGTGAATTATCTGATAATTGGAATTGATGTTTTGGATGTTTATATATGATATTATTTGAGTATACTAATTTTTATATGTCCAGAATAAAATATAGATAATTGTGATATTTTTCTGATATTTTTTGGACTGTTATATGATTTTATAATAATTTATGGATTTATTAATTATTTTCTGAGTAATTATAAAACTATTTTATAAAGCCGGGAATCGTCCAACTTCAACCGTTTTTGCGTTTTTACAATCCGAAACTCTTCGGAAAACTCCTTTCTAACCTAATCTGGATATTTTGAACATTTTCCGTGTTTTAACTTTTTTAATCCGGATTACGGTTTGACCCGTACGTGTCCCGACGCACAATTTTCGATATGATAAAGGTTTTGATAGATCAACAAAACTCGTATTCTCGAAAGAAGGGATATTATTATATTATTTTCATATAAAGTGTTTTATAAGAAGTCCGGTTTTGGTAATTATGCAAATCTGATATTAAATTATATCGTTTTATAGTTACTTAGCGTCTTAGTAATCTATTTCCGGATCCGATATGATCCAATGGGATACTTGTTACGTGTTTAAGATGCATTTATAAGAATCGATCCGTAATTTAGATGCGTATTTATTTGCGTCTTTATCGAGTTACTCATTTTATCTCATTTTGTGTGTGTTGAATGTATTTTATGTATTTTCGGGGTTTTTCTGTTAATTTAGGGATCGTTTCTGTTTTTCAAAAATAAACGAACCGGGACCCCATCAGGACGTCAAACCCCACAAAATTCATGTTTTTATTTTTATAAAATTTTACGTAATTCAGTTACCAAATATTTTTGTATTTTCCAATTATTCGCAATTTTTGGGAAATTTTTTGATACAAATTTATATTTTATCGCTTTTAAAATTTATTATCCGAAATTATAATTTTGGGCTTAATTATTTTAATTAAGGGAATAAAAACACTCTTATTTGATTTTGGGTATTTATTTTCCAGATGTTATAAATAGCAGGTTTTATTATTTTCTTTTATTTATTTCATTTATTTTCTGAAATTTCACAAAAATATCCAAGATCAAGCTTTATGGGTGAAATTCTTTGCACAAACTTAAATAACTGATTTTGATCAAATTAAGGAACCAAATCAAACACTCTCGTAGTCAAAATCATCCTCTCGTCGAGAGCTTGCTAGTGATATCAATTTCAGAATCTGAGAGTAAGCTTTGATTAAAATCGATTTTTTTTTCAAGCAAATTGTTCGAATTCGTTTTTGATTATGGAAGGGTTGTTTGATGATTCTGATATTACAAATAGTTTTAGATGACGATTTCCAGTCGAATTGATTATATATTTGCGTTGTTTGATTCCCGAAATGTTAAAGTCGAGTTCTTCAATTTAGCCAATTTTAAAACTTAATTTTCTGAATGATTCGTGTATTTGCTGTTGATTTTGAATATATGAATGTGTTTGTATGATTCTCAGCCTTGTATTGGAATATTGTTTGTTGAACTTGGGTAAGAAAATGGGTTGTTTCTTGATTTCACCGGAAAACTCGAGTTAAACTCCGAGTTTTGATCGGTTTTCGGTGTTGATTGAACAGTGATAACTGATGTTGCTGCCGTTGTGTTTCTGGGCTGAATTAAGATGAATTGCGTGTAAAAACTGTTACAAACGACACTGTTTTAGCCAAGAAACAGAGCTGGCCGGAGTTGTGGTGGCCGGCCAGAATCTGGGCAAAACTCCAGCGAGTTCTTGACTGTTCTTGGCCGACCCAACTCCCGACCCGTTTTATTTTAAAACTCGACCCATATTTAATCCTTCCAGCCCCAAAACAGTTTCAAAAATCTGTTTTGCCAATTCTTTTTACTTTCTATTCCAAAATTTTAAATTATATTTTTAAAAATTATTTCTTTTAACCTCAAAAATCATTTAGTAATTAATTTAAATTTTGAAAATCATTTAATTAATTATTTTCTTTATTCTAAAAAAATATTTTTAATTATTATTTTTAAAAATACAAATTTGAATTAATTATTCTAATTTATTTTGATTGATTGTTAATGAACTTAATTATTTGAATAATTCATTTAATCAATTAATTTTGTTTATAAATAATTAAATAAAATACAATTATTTATAAGTAATTCAAATAAATCCGAAAAATATTTTTTAAGTGTTTAAAAATTATATTTTGGTATTTAGAAATCAATTAATATTATTATTAATTGATTTATTTTCATTTAATTGTTATTTTACTCATAATAAATAAACCGTTCGTCTGTTTAATACGAAACGAACGCGTCTAGACTCAGAAAAATATTCCGCTTTTATTAAAAATAATTTTGAGACCCAAATTCTTTTTTTTCGAAAGGTCGCTTATTTTATGAGTCATTCTGAGTCGATTTTTGATCGATAATCATATTTTTACCCAATTTCAGTTTTAAACGTACCAAGTCGAACCTTTTGACGAACTGAGTCATGTGTGATATGAATTGTGTGATACATGAGTTATGTGTTTACCTGTTATATGAATTACATGCATACGTGAGTTAAGAGTCTTGTATTTGACTATCTTCTTTATGTGTGGGCTATCGTATGGGTAGACGATGGGGTTTTGACGCGCAGTTCGTCGAGTATTGATCGTTCATGCGATTAAAGTGTTATCTTTTAATCATAGATGCGGATCATTCGAGTTGATCAGGACAAGACGTTGGATAAAGAATGAGATGGAATGATATTGGATATCTGGTTTCTAGCAATCGCGGGAGCAGCATATCAGTAAAGTGTTGAAAAGAAGGACGATGATGTTTTGAGACAGAATGTCAGAATAGATGTGTCATTGCGAGTGTAACTAACTGCTAAATCTCAAAGGCAAGTATCCCTATCATCACTTATTTTTTAAGTGATATTTATTTTATATCTTCTTATGCAAGTATTGCTTTCCCTATTCTCGGTTCAGAATAGATAAATATTTTACATATCGCTGAATTAAATGGTTCCGTTTATGCAAGTACTCTTCTGCTATTCTATGTTCAGAATAGCTAAGTGATTTTACCAATCAAATTACTGGATTTATAAAAGTTTTGGATTTTGAGAAAGATGATTTGGTTGCGAATATTCCTACCCAAGTAAATGGGGGAATAAAATTATTTCGTGTGTCAATTATTATGACCCCATTTCAATAAAAGGTTTTAAGATTGGATGAATGCGTAAGTGACCGGGGCGGACGGTCCAGCGGAGGGCTATTACTAAGTGTCATATGAAATATTATGACACAATTTGTGCCATAGGCAGATATATTGCCTTTTTATTTGAGTACTCATGTTTTGGGGACATGTTTATATAAATCATGACCTTGTGCTATCACACGGGCTGATCAGCATATGATAGTACGTCCGTCGGTGAATGATCCCAATCTAAATTAATATATTGTTTTTGATAATCATAGAATAAATGATTTATCAACTGTTTCTGTTTTGGATTAAAGATGAAATGCAGTTTTGATTCAGTTTCAGATTTATGTTGATACTTAATTTGTTGTTAAATATCAAAGGTGGTATTAGTACAGATGATTGATGTTGACTTCAGTATGGGATGTTGTGAGCATCAAAGTTCTTATTGATATCTAATTTGATATGACAACAAAATGAGTATTAATTTCAAGAGTTCGGTTTTGAATAAAGTTTATGATTCAATCCATAATCATTGCTTCTTGTTATTGTTGTTTACGATATTTCCGTAAACACTATTTTACGAGTTTTATTCTCGTCAAAATTCAGAGCATTGCTGAAGCATTTCGCTCAAAAATATCAAAAAGAGTTTTGAATACAGTGATAAATAATTATCCGATTCTTTAATAAATTTTTTGTTTTCATAATTATGATTTTAAAATGATCTGCGCTATTGCAGATGTCGGTTTTATATCAAAACGACCATATATATATTATAATGATCTTGCTGAGCATTTCTTACGCTCATACTTGCCTGTTTTCAAATTTAACCTCCAGTGAGGATTAGCTTTCCCTGTTTAGCTGTGTAATTCGAGAAGACACAGTAAAAGCTTTTGGAAGGTGGTTGGTCCAGGGTTTACGGACTAGTGTAAGTTCTGTTGTATAAAGTTGTTTATATTATATTATGTTATAGTTGTGTATTGTATATTTAGGCCTAGTATACTTCTCTTCAAAGTTATACTAGCGGGTTTAGTATTGAGTTGGAAATTGTTGAAAAGAGTTTAAAAGAGAGTGAAAAAAATTAGTTTTAGAATTGGATTTCTTGTTTCTAGAACTGTAACCTTAAAAGATCTTGGATTAATTGGGGTCATAGATGCTAAATATCTTCCGCTAGCAGTTATTTATTGATTTAACGGGTTAATTTGGATTGAGGTTTTATAGTGACGACCAAATCCCTTGACCCCAGATTTAGGGGCGTTACAGGTTGGTATCAGAGCTGAGGTTATAGTAAACTAGAAATTAGAGTGTGTAGGAGTGTGTATAGCTATGCGAGGACGCTTGACCCCATATCGAGTTCTTGTTGGATTGTTGGATATAGTACCAACGATTAAGCTAAGATAGGCGCATTCATTTGAGATGGTTGTGTTGAGGTGGACAAAACTCCTGTCAGCTGCAAACGTCTTTTATAGAATCTTTCAAAGCTACTAGGATTCGACGACGATGAAGATTATCGATATCCTCAGAACATGAAAAAGTGTCTAGAATCAAATGGCGAGTCAACAGAAGAGTTCAAACAGAAGATAAGTATTAAGACCTTGGCAATACCTTTTCTTTCTATAAATTCTTTTGACATCTATCAAAAAGAGGTATATGTTAGAGGATATATTGCCACACACTTGTTTAGTCATTTCGTGCGAGAATTTTGTTCTCTGGATTTCATTTCCTTTGGAAATATCAGCTTTGAACTCATTTCAGTTTTATTTATTTGATTTTGATTTCCTTTCATATTCTTTTACTCTGACTGAGATGAACAACCCTAACTATAGGGGACACAAGGTATACCTGTATGTGTGATAGGAGTTGGATGAGACGCCATCACTTTTGTGTGTTGTGACTACAAGAAGGTTAACAACCTTTAGTAGTGTCTTAATTTGGACACGCAATACAAAGTTCATTTGATCATATTGATCTCTCGGTTATTCTTTTATTTCAACAATACTCTTTCTCAAATTCAGATTATGTCCTGTTATGATATGAATTCTTTTCTATTTGTAAGTCCATGATTTTATCATCTCAAATATTTTAAG
Organism: Apium graveolens; assembly: GCF_009905375.1. Classification (NCBI taxonomy): domain Eukaryota; kingdom Viridiplantae; phylum Streptophyta; class Magnoliopsida; order Apiales; family Apiaceae; genus Apium; species Apium graveolens. The sequence continues at coordinate 88,176,313 of NC_133647.1, forward strand.
GTATGCCAATCAAGTTGGGCTGAGTTATCTTGGTCAAGTCAAAGTAAGGCTTTCTTTATTCTCTATGTTTATCTCTCTATCTCTCTTTCTTTTTCTTCCTCTCCATTCTTCTTTCTCGAAATAAGTAAAAGTGATTCTATTGAGATATTGGTCAAAGAATGTGGATGGAACCATATTGCAGAGTGAAGCTCCCGTGGTAACCATGTGGTATAAGGAATTACATTGTTATTAGAAATATTGAGAAAAGTTACATATGCAAGATTGGGAAGTGAAACAAAACCCTTAGTGCTTTCTTCTGCTGATTCTGAGGACGAAATCCTTATAAGGGGGTAGATTGTAATATCCTATATTTTCAAATATTATTATTATTAATATTTAAAATTGTTTATGTGATTTTTATGTGAATTTTAGTGAATTATCTGGTAATTGGAATTGATGTTTTGGATGTTTATATATGATATTCTTTGAGTATACTAATTTTTATATGTCCAGAATAAAATATAGATAATTGTGATATTTTTCTAGTAATTTTTGGACTGTTATATGATTTTATAATAATTTATGGATTGATTAATTATTTTCTGAGTAATTATAAAACTATTTTATAAAGCCGGGAATCGTCCAACTTCAACCAGTTTTGCGTTTTTACAACCCGAAACTCTTCGGAAAACTCCTTCCTAACCTAATCTGGATATTCTGAATATTTTCCGTGTTTTAACATTTTCAATCTGGATTACGGTTTGACCCATACGCGTCCCGACGCACAATTTTCGATACGATAAACGTTTTGATAGATCAACAAAACCTGTATTCTCGAAAGAAGGGATATTATTACATTATTTTCGTATAAAGTGTTTTATAAGTAGCCCGGTTTTGGTAATTATCCAAATCTGATATTAAATTGTATCATTTTATAGTTACTTAGCGACTAAGTAATCTATTTTCGGATCCGATATAATCAAATGGGATACTTGTTACGTGTTTAAGATGCATTTATAAGAATCGATCCGTAATTTAGATGCGTTTTTATTTGCGTCTTTATCGAGTTACTCATTTTATCTCATTTTATGTGTGTTGAATGTATTTTATGTATTTTCGGGGTTTTCTGTTAATTTAGGGATCGTTTCTCATTTTTCAAAAATAAATGAACCGAGACCTTACCGGGACGTCAAACCCAAAAAAAATCATGTTTTTATTATTATAAAATTTTACGTATTTCAATTACCCAATATTTTTGTATTTTCGAATTATTCGCAATTTTTGGGAAATTTTGATACATTTTTAAATTTTATCTCTTTTAAAATTATTCCCCGAAATTATAATTTTGGGCTTAATTATTTTAATTACGGGAATAAAAAAACCCTTATTTGATTTTGGGTATTTATTTTCCAGATGTTATAAATGGGAGGTTTTATTATTTTCTTTTATTTTATTTCATTTATTTTCTGAAAATTCACAAAAAAAATCCAAGATCAAGCTTTGGGGGTGAAATTCTCTACACAAACTAGAATAATTGATTTTGATCGAATTAAGGAACCAAATCAAACGCTCTAGTAGTCAAAATCATCCTCTCGTCGAGAGCTTGCTAGTGATATCAATTTCAGAATCTGAGAGTAAGCTTTGATTAAAATCAATTTTTTTTCAAGTAAATTGTTCGAATTCGATTTTGATTATGGAAGGGTTGTTTGATGATTCTGATATTACAAATAGTTTTAGATGATGATTTCCAGTCGAATTGATTATAAATTTGCGTTGTTTGATTCCTGAAATGTTAAAGTCGAGTTCTTCAATTTAGCCAATTTTAAAACTTAATTTTCTGAATAATTCGTGTATTTGCTGTTGATTTTGAATATATGAATGTGTTTGTATGATTCTCAGCCTTGTTTTGGAATATTGTTTGTTGAACTTCGGCAAGAAATGGGTTGTTTCTTGATTTCGCCGGAAAACTCGAGTTAAACTCTGAGTTTTGATCGGTTTTCGGTGTTGATTGAACGGTGATAAGTGATTTTGCTGCCATTGTGTTTCTGGGCTGAATTAAGATGAATTACGTGTAAAACCTGTTACAAACAACACTGTTTTAGCCATGAAACAGAGCTGGCCGGAGATGTGGTGGCCGACCGGAATCTGGGCAGAACTCCGGCGAGTTCTTGGCCGACCCAACTCCCGACCCATTTTATTTTAAAACTCGACCCGTGTTTAATCCTTCCAGCCCCAAAACAGTTTCAAAAATCTGTTTTTGCCAATTCTTTTTTACTTTTTATTTCAAAATTTTAAATTCTGTTTTTAAAAATTATTTCTTTTAACCTCAAAAATCATTTAGTAATTAGTTTAAATTCTGAAAATCATTTAATTAATTATTTTTTTTATTCTAAAAATATTATTTTTAATTATTATTTTCAAAAATACAAATTTGAATTAATTATTATAGTTTATTTTAATGGATGGTTTATGAACTTATTTAATTGATTAATTCATTTAATCAATTAATTTTGTTTATAAATAATTAAATAAAATATAATTATTTATAAGTAATTCAAATAAATCCAAAAAATTGTTTTTATGTTTTTAAAAATTATATTTTGGTATTTATAAATCAATTAATTATTAATAGATTTATTATCATTTAATCCTTATTTTATTCATAATAAATAAACCCTTCGTCCGTTTAATATGAAACGAACGCGTCTAGACTCAGAAAAATATTCTGCTTTTATTAAAAATACTTTCGAGACCCAAATTCTTTTGTTTCAAAAAGTCGCTTGTTTTACGAGTCATTCTGCGTCGATTCTTGATCGATAAATCATATTTTTGACCCGATTTCAGTTTTAAACGTACCGAGTTGAACCTTTTGACGAATTGAGTCATGTTTGATATGAATTATATGATACGTGAGTTATGTGTTTAAGTGTTATGTGAATTACGTGCATACGTGAGTCAAGAGTCTTGTATTTGACTATCTTCTTTATGTGTGGGCTATCGTATGGGTAGACGATAGGGTTTTGACGAGCAGTTCATCGAGTATTGATCGTTTAGGCGATTAAAGTATTATCTTTTAATTATAGATGCATATCATTCGAGTTGATGAGGACAAGACGTTGGATAAAGAAAGAGATGGAATGGTATTGGATATCTGGTTTCTAGCAATCACGGGAGCAATATATCAAAAAAGTGTTGAAAAGAAGGAAGGTGATGTTTTGAGACAGAATGTCAGAATAGAGGTGCCATTGCGAGTGTGACTAACTGCTAAATCTCAAAGGCAAGTATCCTTATCATCACTTATTTTTTAAGTAATATTTATTTTATATCTTCTTATGCAAGTATTGTTTTCCCTATTCTCGGTTTAGAATAGATAAATGTTTTATATATCGCTGAATTAAATGATTCTGTTTATGCAAGTACTCTTCTACTATTCTATGTTCTGAAAGTTTAGGACATTCTATTTTATAATGACTGGGTTGTTTACACTCGAAACACACATCTTGTGTTTCCTCCGGAGATGAATCTTTAGGTTTTGGAGGAGTGTAAATCGGATGGTTTGTAGAGGCATTGGCATTACTATAGGTATTTATATTTTGATTGCCTTTGCCTTTATTGTAGCTCGTTCACGGATAATTACTCTTATAGTTGGAGGAATAATTTTGAGAGTAATTTGGCCTTCCGTTAGAGTTAAAAACTCTTTGTTGATTATTAGATTTAAGGAAGCCTTTTCCGTATCTTTGAGCTTTGCTTTGAAGCACACGACGAAGTTGTCTCGTGAGTAGAGCAATTTCACTCTCATCGAGATTTCAGAGTTCCTCGTTTATCTCCTCGTCGTTTTCATCTTCATCAATTAATATGGCCTTTAGAGCCATATTTTTCTTTTTATCCTCTACTTTTGGAGTAGCCTTTTCCGGAACATTATCTTCTTCGTAAGCACGAAGATTTCTGAATAGGTTATCAATAGGTTATCAATTTTATACTCATTTAAATTATGCATCTCTTTTATAGTAATGACTTTAACCTTCCAACTAGGAGGTAGAGATTTGAGCACTCTTCTATTCTTTTCATTTTGAGTATAATTCTTTCCAAGTTGAGATAACTCATTGATAATACAAGTAAATCTTGTTTCCATATCGATGATATTTTCTCCTTCTTGGAGTTTAAAGTTTTCATATTCTTGGATCAATGTATCCATTCGAGAATCTTTTATATCAGTGGTTCCTTCATAGGTTACCACAAATTTGTTCCACATTTCTTGTGCCGACTTGCAATTATTTACTCTTTTATATTCTTTTTCTGCAAGTGCACTTGTGAGAACCATTTCCACCTTTACGGCTCTATTCATTGTAGCTTCTTCCTCTAAGTTGTATTTACTAACCTTCTTTTTGATGATGATGTCATTGATAGTTTTGGTAGGAATGCGAACACCGTCTTCGATAGCCATCCAAACTTTGACTCATTGAGATCTAGCATAAATGTGAAACCTCGTTTTCCATGTTGCAAAGTTGGTGCCATCAAATAGAGGAGGTCGTGAGCTAGATAGACCTTCACCACATCCAACGAGATTAATATACGCCATTCCGGATCACTTTTTGTTGTGCTTGTAAATCTGCAAATCACTTAACAAACACGTTAAAAAGCACCGCTCTGATACCAATTGTAAGGTCCTGTATGAGGGCCATTTTAAGCTAGAAGGGGGGTTGAATAGCTTAATTACCAATTTAAAAATTGTTGTGGCGTTTTAAAAAATATTTTATCCCTTCTCAAAACTTTACCTAGTGGTTACGCAGTTTACATGTGCGAATGATAAAGTGCAAGAAAAGAAAATACGACAAGGTGATTTTATCCTGGTTCGTAATGGCGCAGCCTCTAATAGATTCGCTCACCCCTACTCCAGTCCCCGAGCTCCTCTCCCGGACTCGGGATTTTCCCTTATAATAAACTTGCTCCTTTAGTAGGCAGAGAAGCCTTTACACCCTTTACAAGTATTTGACTTGGTGCGTAACACAAGGGTCACCACCTCAAAATAAATGTAATACCTACACAACTTATCTTAGACAATAACTCCCCGCAATTTCTTCAAAGTTGTTGTAGAGCCTTTGTGTGGACTTGGCTTCCTTAACTTTTGTAGGTCTTGGATATTAGTGATCCGGTCTTGGGTATTTCCTCTTCTTCACGGTGCGAAGACTACTAACTCCCCGTTAGTACGTCTAGGACTTGGGTCTTAGAACGAGAATCACCTCACGTCACTTCACCTCACTACAAAACTAACAAGACAATCCATGAAACAAACCAAATATAGAAAAGATGGTTTGAACTAGTATGTTACTGTACTAGCCCATAAATAGTATAATATTCAAATAAGAATATTAAAACTAAATAAGAATACTTGACTTAAGATAATGAATGGCAGTCTGAGTATTTTTATAATTACTCCATTATAGGTTTAACGAAGTTGTGGAGTAATATGAGAAGTCTTTTATATAAAGCATATATAGCTTATGACTTCTTTAGTATTCTTCTTCTTTCGATTACGTATTTATAAATCGAAGAATACTTTAGTTACAATCTCGAAATTGTAACTTATCCTTTACGCTCGTTGGCTTAAGGATTTTAGTATACTTATGTTTTGAAACTTATGTGGTCAAAGTATACTTTTAACTTCAAGCACTTGTATAAGTTTTATGATTCTTAGCCAAGATCCAAATAATAGAAGTGCAATTAATTGGCGTAAGATCGTGCTTTTAAAGTTTAGACGAATAATTACGAGTAGTTTATATATATCGAATAATAACCCCACGGAACACTGAAAGATGTTAGAAGGGGCTTATACGATGTGTCTCATAATTGTTTATATACACGATATGTGTTAGCCAAGATCCAAGTAAAGAGCGTGAAATTAAATTGACTAACTCATGGATTTGATTTTTCTTTGAATAACGGATGATTACGAAGTAGTTTATATGAAACAAGCTATAAATCCCCCGGAACACTAAAGATGTTAGAAGGGATTACACTTTTACTTCGTAATATTTTATATGTACGTTATTAGTTAGAAAAGTACTTATTAGATCTTCTCGTTGGAATGATTTTTATGAAGATCAAGTACTTATTCGAATTCTGAGTTCAAATCTAAGTTTTCCCCGAGAATTCCTTTATAAGAGAGCTTGTGTTAGAGCTTAAGATCAAGTAGAGAAGTTAAGTACAAAGCTTAAATACAAAGAACTCAAATAAGAAGCTAAAACTAACCACTTTTGAAAAATGGTCGGAAAAGTTCACCGGAAAAATTCGTCGGAGGTTCGGCCGGATTTTGGCACTTTGGTCGAACTTGAGCAGCCCTTCGGGAGGCCGGGAAGTGGTAGTGGATGAGCTCACTTGGTGGGATAAAGCTTGGTTGGGTGAAGTTAAGCTTGGGTTTCAAAAACCCTGTATATATGTAAGTATATAGAAGAGAGAGAAGGTTTTTGAGAAGAAGTGTGTGTATAGAATTTGAAAGAGATGAAGAGAAGCACTTCTTGAAAAAATCCCAGCAACTTTGTGGCTGTTTAGCTTGAAGAAAATGGGTTGGGTGGGGGTTTATTTATAGGAGAAGTTGGGTGGATTGAATGGTGGAGATTTGAGGAAAATGGAAGGTGGATGGTGTATGTCACTTGGATTGATGACATGGCAATTAGGTTGTGTTTCTTCGACATAGCCATATAAGACAAACAACTTTATGGGTTCAAAAACCCAGCTGATATATTTGAATATATATGTATTTTCCTTTTCTTTTAATCATTGTTTAATCATTTAATTAAGGATTAAACACCATTAATTATGACCACCTTAAAAACTCCTAAATAAATACCATAAAAAATATAATAAATACTTAAATAATATAAAATGATGTCCTGCAAGTTTTGGTCAATGTTAGTGTTAGTGTTAGTGTATACTGAAAATATTTATTTGAAGTATGTACATTTATTTCTGGCCAGTTTATTTGAGAATCATTTGAATGTTTACATGTTGTCTAATATTATATATTGTGAACAATCTAGTATCAAATGGGATACAGAATATTAGATTGTTAAATACGGTTATATAATATAATAAGGTTCACAACACAGGTGGTGTTGGACAATCCACTGGTATGGCTGTTGTATTATTTAGATTAGTTTATATTGACTAATAAATAATACTAGTATACTTTATGTATATTGAACATAATCAAATTTAGAATTGTTCCCTTAATACTGATTAAGAAGGAGAACTAAGATTCTATGTTATTATTAATGCTTAGGTTCTTAATCCGGAAATAGTAATTGACACGTGTATATTATTTACATGCTTTGATTTATATATGAAATAATTCTTTTGAATTATATCATTATATTTTGGGTGATGGAATTATATACATGGTGGATATTATTTATTGAAGGAATCCATGTCCTGATAATATTCGGGTTAATGATGTCCCCTTGAAAGCTCAAAAAGATTTAATTATGTAAAACCCTGCAGGTGGAATTTATTCTGGCATAATTAAATAAAGGTTGAGTGGATGATCAAGGATAAACGATATTAATTAAATAAATTATCAGTAATTTATTTAATTAATGGACATATGATATTTTAAACATGGGGAATTTAATAAGCAAATAATATTGGAACCGAATTAATTAAATTACGGTATTAGGAAAGGTAGTGCAAATATTAATTCTTTAGTGGATTGAATTAATATTTAATTACATTGGGCTAGGCTCAAGATGTAATTAGAAGGCCCAACCTAATTATCCATGGTCCCTGTTGTAGCCTATATATATTGTCACACCCCCAACTTAAATAGTAAAATAATTATAGCTATTACATCATTTTAATGAGTATTACACAACCAAAATCCAAGATCTTACAGTTTAGGGTTTGGAACAGCCCAACACTACCAACTATTACATCTGGTTACAAATACCGAGTCCTCACACAACTATTATTACTTATTCTACCTGAGCTCGAACATAAGCATCAGCATCACAGGTCTTACGGGCAGTCTGCTTGAATCTAACCATGGCTGCTAGCTGTAATATCAGGGTAAAGCAAGAAGTGAGCCAAAAGCTCAACAAGTGCTAACAATACAACGCAAAGCATAAATCGAGATATACCTTTAGGAATGACAATGGAATGACATAATCAATGATAATCGAGAGATAAAACTTATGTGAGTTGGCATCATTTTGCTTGCATCAAAACAAATTTTAAAACCATTCTTAATCAAAATCATTTTATGACGCTACGGATTACAGCCGGTGATCAGCCGCGAAGTAATCCCGAACCTCGCTGGGTTCTAAAACATTATTGGGAATCCCTAGGCAACTTTTAAGCCTAATATAAGTGTGGAAAGGACTCGCGTCTCAGTCCAGATCCACCATTCAAGAAAACATTTGTCCCCCTTTGGGACTGAAAAATCCACCTTTTATTCATTTTGAAAACTGATGCCGATTTATGACAAAATCTCTTTTGACTGAAATCATTTTTTTTATCAGGGGATTATAGATCAACTTGAAACACTGGAAATATGACACTAAATCTCAGGGCCATGATCCACTAGACTTTACTATATTAGGGTAATCGAGAGATTTCCATAAACAAGAATTTTGACAAGGAAATTAAGCAAGGCTATTGGATAATATGAAAGAGTAATGCCAAACTAGGCTTAAAGCAATGGTTGTAGACAAGGTATAGGTATTAGAACATCAAGAAGATAAGCATCACTGGTTCCAATAGGATAGAGGTGCTAAAATATAAAGGAAGTGATCATCAGCTCAAGATATAACAGGGTATCAAGCTTTAGGGTAAGGATAGGGTTATCAAACAATCATGAATGAATTTAAGAAAAGATTGGCTTTTAGGTATCAAGATAAGGTTTCTATCGAGGTTATTTCAAGAGTTGAATCAAAGCATCAGGGTGCAACATCAAGATTTCTCAGGGATCAATAGCATGATAATCAAAAGGATCAATAAGGTATTATAACACATCTCTATTTTATCATGGCATTAAACTATCATGAAAGACTCTTGAACTACTTGCAATACGTACTCGAGGGTTCATGGCATCTCTATGTAACTCAAAGATAAACAAAAGATACTCTTGATTTAAATATATCAAAATGACTCAGGATAATTGCATCGATATATATATGAACTGTTTACAGTAAATGCGAAGGTCAAGTTGAATCACTTGCCTTGAGATAGACTGGTCTGGTCTGACTGGTAGGAGCAACAACTGGAGCTTCACTCGACTTTTATGGCAAGTTTTCCCTCGTCTCGAGATCCTACATAAATAATAATAATCCTCATTATAATATATTCTTTCCATCTTAACCTATTTACAACCCAAAATTAAACATGGATGGCACTTAGGCCTATACACACTTAATTCATATCCACCATTTATATTTTCAAATGTACACACGTAGCCACATAATCACATATCGTATATTAATACCAAATAACATCATATACACCATAATGCCACACTAGGCTTGGATGATCTCGACTCACCACTTAAGTTACTTGGTCGCTAACTAAACGAAGTCTTCGAACTTGGGCTTCCTAACTCAATGTGCCTTTCCTAAATTATCCAAAACCTATTGACCCTCACTTGTGCCTTTTGCTCTACTGACCTTATACTATCTTACAACTATGGTGGTCGACCTAATACTCACTTCTAAGTGTCCTAAAACTATGTGATAAGTGAAAGTGCTCACTGGTGCAAATTTCAGAATGGTAACTAAGGTTTCTTGAGTGCATTAGACACTCTTAAACTACAAGTTTTTCTTCAAAATTTTTACACAAGACTCTCCTGACCTAAGGGCATCTTACAAGCTTGATGTGGCTCAAAGGCCTGGCTTGGGCCTTCTTGGGCCTAAGCTAAAAGTCCAAGGTACCCCTGTTTTTCTGGGCAGAAAATGCCCTGACTTGAATTAACTTGTGACACATGATTCTAGCTCATATCCTATGAACTATGGTTGGAAAAACTTCTCTGACATACCCTCTAACTAAGGCCCAATTGGGCCTAATGAGGGCCTACCCATGACATGGCCAAATCTCCCTATTTCTAAGTTGCAACAAAACTGTCCCCTGCTGGACAGATTTTGTTATTCTACTTGTGCACCTAACCAAATGACATGCAAACCTCCAACCAACTCCTAAAACCTATTATATACTCCCCATACTAACTTCTGGTGGCTTGGGCCTCAAAGTGCACATCAATGACATGGTCAAAACTCACTCTAAACCTCTAAACCTCAGGGTACTAAACTGATTTTTCTGCAGAAACTATAACTCTCATTTTCCAAGGTTTTGACTTGACAAACCCAATTATCAACAACTAAATACTTAAACCAAGACTTATACTTGGTATTCTACTGAACTAACTCCCTTTTTCTCAAAATACCCTTGGTGAGATCATCCTTACCTATGGTGCAACTATGGCAAAATAAAAGAGACTACTCTTTACAAATCACAAACCTTTATGCTCTTGAAGCAACAAGATATATATATATTTATTTTTTTCTTTTTATAAAAGATAACCACGAATTATTACCATGCAATAAGAAGTATAAATCAATATTAATACATTATTCCTACTGAAATTAAGGCTCACTAACAACCATGAATCTAAATGATCAAAACTTCCAAAAATATCAAAAGTGATTTGCATGCATGCATGCTTTCGGATCTTTCAAGCCAAATCAACATGATTTCCAAATAAATTTTTATCATAATTCAACATGCAAGCCTAACATGGATTACAACTAAATGATCAACTAGCATGCAAAAGGATTTTATCAAGATTTTACTACAAAATTCATGTTATCATCACAAAATACACAAAAATGTTAACAAGGCAACAAAACACCATCCATTCGGCTCCTATCAAGTCATGGCCGAATGGATTAGGGTAAAAACAGCATTCGCATAAGTGTAACACTCTTATGTCTAGCCATTCTTGACCCTATGATACTATAACTCATGGTGAAAGCCTTAGATTCACAAGAATCAAGGAGGTTCACTTTGAGTTTAACCAAAACATCACCATGCAAGGTCAAAACATAGGTTTTTCACTCTAAACTTTTGAAATATATAAGAATAACATATAGGGAGTAAAATTACTTGAATATAAGATGATTGTTTGGGTGAAAGAATGAAGAAATGAAGGGGATGGAGGGCCTCGGCTATGGGATGGCCGAGAGGGAGGGTTGAGCCGAGAGGGAGGGAGGAGAAAAAGGAAGTGATAGGGATAAATAAATCCTGATTTTATTAATAATGGGCTGCTGGACCCAATAATAAGATGTATAATATTCAGACCAGAAAGGTTAAGCCTGACGGACCAGATCAGGCCTGGTGGAATAAAAAAAGGCCCAAAAAGCCCTGATTATTAATTAATTTCGTAATTAATTAATAAGGGAGAAATCAGATGTTGAAAAGAGTCCCGATGAGGATATAAGTCCTTAGAGATTAGCCTCAAGGGGACCTAAAAGGATAAGGAATCAGCTTCCTACTTCCTAGGACTCCTAAGTCTATCCTAATTCAGAGGCTTATCCACCAAGTCTCCTATACCAAGTCCAATTCAAGGACTCCCACATCTATATAAGGGGTCTCACCCCCACCAATCAGAACTACGTTTTTTGACTTGATCCTTGGCAATCAGCAAGGTACGTAGGCATCTTGTTAAGGCAGATTGAGTCACGAAACACAAGAGCAGTCAAATCGAGCCTCGAAGCTCACGTTCCTTAGTATTAAATACAGCAATTATATATAGTAGTTTTAATCCATAACATTTGGCGCCGTCTGTGGGAATACGCAACAACAACCATGGCGAGAACACGGAGAACAACCAGCACTCTGGAGGAGGGAACACCATCAGGGACAACCCAGGTGATTTCATCAACCGTGGAGGTTCCTCCCCATTCAACTTATGCATCTACTCAGGGGAAGCCCAGACAGGGGCAACTCATCCTCAGCCACAAGGGACAACTCCCCCGACTGTTCAAGGTACGAATCCTCAAGTTCAACAAATACATATACCTGTGAATTCTCGACCCGTCGGGTATGAATACTCAACTATTGTTACTACTAACCCCCCTTATGGGATGCCCCTTCACCCTGAGGTTGGAGGAAGTGGATATGCTGGGCGAAGCGAAGCACGAGGGCGGTCGCCCCCCTATATACGAGGTTTGGATCCTATCCCTGAGGATCGGGAATTTTCTGGTCCATACACTGAGAGAGACTCCGAATCTTCGGATGATGAAGTGGCCCCGAGAAGGAGGCGTCCTGGAAAAGAGCCAATGGCCGATGGAAGGCAACGCCCCCAAAGCACCCCAGGGGCGAATCCCCAAGAAGTGCAGGAAAAGATCAGGGCTCATGAGGCTGAAATCCAAAGGCTGAGGCGTGATTTGGAGGCTTACCAAGCCACCAGACCCCACATACCTCCTAGGGGGAGAAATCCTCCTCCTATCATAGACCTGGATGGTCCGGTAAGAAGAAGGGCTGCTGTCCCAAGAACTGATCCAAGCAATCTCCTTCCCCTTGGAGATCCTGATGATCCAACTCCACCCTTCACAGAAGAGATAATGAATGCCCATATCTCAAGAAAATTTAAGATGCCCACTATCAAAGCCTATGATGGCACGGGAGACCCCGCTAATCATGTTAGGACATTCTCTAATGCACTGCTGCTGCAACCCGTGAATGATGCTATAAAATGTCGGGCCTTCCCTCAAACCCTGTCGGGTATGGCTCAAAGATGGTACAGTCGCCTACCCCCAAATTCTATTGGATCATTCAGAGAATTAAGTCAGGCTTTTATTAAGCAATTCATCAGTGGAAGAGTCCATGAGAAAAGTTCAGCATCTCTTATGAGTCTTGTGCAGGGAGCTAAAGAATCCTTAAGAGATTACCTAAATCGTTTTACAAAGGAGGCTTTAAAAGTCCCAGACCTTGATGATAAGGTAGCCATGATAGCGCTGCAACAAGGAACTAGGGATGAGTTTTTCAAGATGTCTTTGGCCAAACGACCCCCTGAGAGCATGTTGCAGCTCCAAGAGAGGGCAGGGAAGTATATCAAGGTTGAAGAGAGTATGAGGAAGACCGTAGTAAGTAATGAGCCCACTGGAGGCAAGAAACGAAAAACTGATTTGGAGTACATCGCTAAGGATAAGTATCCTAGAACTGAACAAAACCCTGATTCAACCCCCAAGAAGGGAGGACCTGGGCAAAAGTTCACTGAATACGCTAAGCTGAATGCCCCCAGAAGTCAGATTTTGATGGAGATTGAGAAAGACAGAGATATTCGCTGGCCTAAGCCCTTGAAGGCTGATCCCGCCAAGCTAGATAAGGGCAAGTATTGCAGGTTTCACAAAGATGTTGGCCATGACACCGATGAGTGTAGGCAGTTGAAAGATGAAATTGAGTTTTTGATTCGAAAAGGAAGGCTGAACAAGTATACTGGAGATGGAGGAGACAGAAACAATAATGGAAGGAAGAACTTTGAAGATCGTAGGAGGGACCAAGATGATCAGGGGCGGAATCCCCAACCTAGAGGACCAGTTATAAACACCATTTATGGAGGGCCGAGACCTCGAGGGCCTGTATAAACACGATCTTTGGAGGTCCAACTGCTGCTGGATTGTCCAAAAATTCCAGAAAGGCATATACTAGAGAGGTTATGCATATTGTTGGAGAAGCCCCGAAGAGGGCCAGGACAGAAGTAACATTGGCTTTTGATGATTCCGACCTAGAGGGTGTGAAGTTTCCCCATGACGACCCGCTGGTCATAACGCCGATAATAGGAAATAGCCCGGTTAAGAGGGTCCTTGTGGATAATGGTGCTTCTGTGGATATCTTGCTCCACGACACCTTTCTAAGGATGGGGTATAACGACTCCCAGTTGACACCAACCGACATGCCGATATATGGATTTGCTGGAGTAGAATGTCCTGTGGAAGGGATAATTAAATTACCAACCACCATAGGTACGGAGCCAAGGCAAGCAACGCAGATGCTGGATTTTGTGGTGGTAAAGGCTAGTTCAACTTATAATGCTATCATGGGGAGAACAGGGATACATGCCTTCAAGGCAGTCCCCTCTTCCTACCATTCAGTCATGAAGTTTCCCACCCGAAATGGGATTGGAGAAGAGAGGGGAGATCAAAAAATGGCTAGAAGCTGTTATGTGGCCTCTTTGAGGGCAGATGGAGTCGGGGGGCAGGTTCTTCCTATTGAAGATATGGATGTTCGAGAAAATGAGAATAGAGGAAGGCCAGCAGAAGAATTGGTTTCGGTTCCTTTAGATCCCAAGAATCCTGAGAGGATGACTTTCATTGGAGCTACATTAGAGGAGCCCCTTAGAGGGAAGTTAGTGAAATTTTTGCAAGAAAATAGTGATGTGTTTGCATGGTCAGCAGCTGATATGCCAGGCATAGACCCGGGGTTAATTACCCACAAGTTAAACGTGGATCCAAGCCGGAAGACAGTGAAACAAAAGAAAAGAAATTTTGCCCCGGAAAGACAAGAGGCTATAAAGCAGGAAGTGGAAAAGCTCTTAGAGGCTGGTTTCATTGAGGAGATTCAATTTCCGGAGTGGTTAGCAAACCCTGTAATGGTGAAGAAGGCTAATGGAAAGTGGAGGATGTGTATAGACTTCACCGATCTGAATGATGCATGCCCCAAAGACTGTTTTCCGCTGCCTAGAATTGATACTTTGATTGATGCCACCGCTGGACATGAGATGCTGAGTTTCATGGATGGATTTAGCGGATACAACCAGATCAAAATGCATAAGGATGACATTCCAAAGGTATCATTTATCACTGACTTTGGTGTTTATTGTTATCTTGTTATGGCGTTTGGTCTCAAGAATGCAGGAGCCACCTATCAAAGGTTGGTGAATAAAATTTTTAAGGATCTTATTGGGAAGACTATGGAAGTCTATGTTGATGACATGCTAGTCAAGAGTCTAGTAAAGATTGATCATATAACCCATTTGAGGGAAGCTTTTGAGGTCCTGAGGTACCACAAGATGATGTTGAATCCCACGAAGTGTGCCTTCGGAGTAGGATCTGGAAAATTCTTGGGATTGATGGTCTCAAAGAGGGGAATTGAGGCTAACCCCGATAAAATAAAGGCAATCCTGGACATGGAACCCCCAAAAACTGTCAAGGATGTTCAGAAACTCACAGGAAGGGTTGCTGCGCTAGGGCGATTCATCTCCAAGTCAGGAGACAAGTGCTTGTCATTCTTCAAGTCATTAAAGAACATTAAAGACTTTGTATGGAGTGAGGAAAATCAGAAGGCATTTGAAGAGTTAAAGAAGTATATGGGCCAGGCCCCGTTGTTGGCCAAGCCAGTTTGGGTGAAGTTTTATTCTTGTACTTGGCTGTTTCAGAAAGCGCCTTGAGCGCGGTGTTGGTTAAGGAGGAACTGAAAGTCCAGAAACCCGTATACTATGTCAGCAAAATTTTGCATGGTGCTGAGTTGAATTATTCAGCCATTGAGAAATTCGCTTTAGCCTTGGTGATGGCTTCAAGAAAGCTGCGTCCTTATTTTCAAGCTCACCAAATTGAAGTGCTAACAAATCAGCCACTGAGAAATATCATTCACAGTCCCAAGGCAAGTGGGAGACTAATTAAGTGGGCAATAGAGTTGGGAGAGTTCGATCTCAAGTATAAGCCACGTATGGCCATAAAAGCCCAGGCACTAGCTGACTTCGTGGTGGAATGTACCATACCCAACCAAGAAGTCGGGGGGCAGGAAGATACCACACCTCAAGAAAGGGAGTCGACAATGGGGACAAGGAGAAAGAATATTGGGTTCTCTATTTTGATGGAGCATCAAAAACAAATTCCAGTGGAGCAGGGTTGGTTTTGCAAAGCCCTGATGGATTCTTAATTGAGTATGCCATGAAGCTAGACTTCCCAACCACAAACAATGAGGCAGAGTATGAAGCCCTGATTGCTGGCCTTGGTCTAGCTGGGACACTTAGAGTCAAAACTTAAAGGTCCGTGGAGACTCGAAGTTGATCATATCCCAGGTAAAGGGAGAATTTGAAGCAAGGATGATACGATGGCAAAGTATGTTCGCCTAGTAAGGGCTGTGATGACCCAATTTAATGAATGCCATGTTGAACACATTCCAAGGGAAGAAAATGCTAAAGCAGATGCGCTATCAAAGTTTGCTTCATCTGAGATTGAAAAAGTTCAGGAAGTGTGTACTTCCGTGTTTTGAAGACACGAAGCATAGATGTTAAACTTGTGGCTCCCGTAGGCTTGGGGACGTCATGGATTGATCCCATCAAGGCTCACATTCAGACCGGTTGGTTGCCAAGCGATACAATTGAGGCACGGAAGTTAACTGTTCGAGCACTAAGGTACTCTTTGATAGATGGGATTCTATATAAAAGATCTTTCGTGGTTCCTTACTTGAGGTGTCTCAGGCCCGATGAGGCACGCTTGGCTCTTGAGGAAGTGCATGAAGGCATTTGTGGGCAACACTTGGGGGGCAGGGCCTTGGCTCATAAGATAACTCGTTTAGGCTTCTATTGGCCAGAAATGATGGCTGATGCCAAAGAATATGTAAAGAAGTGTGATCGTTGTCAGAAGCATGCACCAGTCGCCAGACAACCCCCCGAGATGCTGACCTCTATCAACTCACCTATTCCCTTTGCTATGTGGGGGATGGATATTCTAGGGCCTTTTCCTATGGCCACAGCACAAAGGAAGTTTCTGATTGTAGCCATTGATTATTTCACCAAGTGGATCGAAGCCAAACCTTTGGCCAAAATCACAACTAAGCAGGTTGCACAATTCCTGTGGGAAAATATTATGTGCCGATATGGAATTCCCCGTATCCTCGTCACTGACAATGGAACGCAATTCAATAATGAGGAATTCAAGAAGTACTGTGAAGAAAATGAAATTGAGTTACGGTTCACCTCTGTCGCTCACCCACAAGCTAATGGGCAAGCAGAAGTTGCAAATCGAATAATTCTGGACGGATTAAAGAAGAGGATCGAGAAGTCAAGAAATAATTGGGTGGATGAGATACTTCCCATATTATGGGCATATAGGACTACCTGTAGAGTCACGACAGGTGCGACCCCTTTCATGTTGGCATATGGGGCAGAAGCAGTAGTTCCCGTGGAGATATCACATTCTTCTCCAAGGATTCAGGCTTTTGATGAGAAAGAAAATGAGGAAGGGCAGAAGCTAGCCCTGGATTTAATCGATGAAGTGCGAGATAAAGCACATGCAAAGATAGTAGAATATCAGAAAAAAGCTTCATTCTACTACAACCTAAGGGTTAAAGAAAGGTTTTTTAAACAAGGCGATCTAGTCTTGAGGAAGATAGAAGCATCTGGTGTAGGACAAAAAGGGAAGCTTGCCCCAAATTGGGAAGGGCCGTACAGAGTCAAGAGTGTTCAAGGTAGAGGAACCTACAAGCTCGAGACTGTGGATGGTTTTGAAGTCCCGAGGACCTGGCACGCACAAAACCTGAAGGTTTACTACGTGTAAGATAGGCGAAGTACGATTCTCACTTGTCATTATGGCAAGTAGGTTTAAAAGCACCTGGAAGCTTTGCTTGCGTAGGATTTTATATTCCAGTAGAATTTACATTGTCAAGTTATTATTGATTAGGGTCGAACCCATGCTATGTAAGGTTTTGAAAAACCAGACTTCATGTTAAAGAGTTTTAAGTTATTTCTATCTAAAGGATGTTTAAACACATTAAGACTATAATGATAAGAGGCCGAAGGAGCAACATACAAAATTTAACCCAAGGGTAACAACTTCTGATAAAAATAAAGTTCATAAAGAAGATATACAAAAAAATTAGGCCTTGGAAGGTTGAGATTCTTCAGAACCACTATCCGACGACTCCTCGGAAGTTTCAGTCGTCTCTTCAGAAGTCTCAGTCGAACCCTCCGAAGTCCCTGTGGAAGTTCCCTCTGCAGGAGATGATGGCTGTTGAGGCACTACTTTTGAAGGTTCTTCCACCCTTGCCTTCTTAGTAGCAGGCTCGAGTTCCTCCTCAGAAGAATCTTCCTCTTCTCCATCCCTGATCATGCCAGCAAGCTTCTCAGTAACGCCTCCAAGCTCTGGAACCCGCACAGGGCAGGGAAAGGGCGACTGCTCAAGGATCTCGGGAAACTCATCCTGGATAGCCTCCACAGCAGCGTCCCAACCCTCCTTGTAGCTGACTGGGTGAAGAAGGGCGTCATGCTCCACCATCAGGTCTTTGAATTCTTGGGTATCCATCCAGCCGTCAAAGGCTTTGTCCTTCTGCGCCTTCAAGATTACGTTTTCAGCCCGGGCCGTCTCCAGGTCAGAAGTGGAAGAAGCCAATTGAGCTTCAAGGGCCTCAATTTTTTGGTTGGCCTCCTCCAACTTCTTGTTGGCATCTTCCAGGCCAACCTTCCAAGCCTTAGCTTGGTGAATTGCCCCTTGAAAATGGGCGTTAGCCTGCAAGAGAAATAGCAAAACTTTAGAAAAGAAGCATGAAAAGAAAAGTGTAAAAGGCATAAGTAAAGTGCGTACTGTCGCCAGGGCTTGGGCTCCAAAAAGCTCGTTCCCCTCTAAGTCCTGTTGGAGGACAAAGTCTTGATAGTCCACCGGAGAGATGGAATGTTTGGACCATTCCTTGGACAGGGCTGTGCTGCCCAATATTGAGTCCTTGCCCCGGATCCCCCAGGCAGGTTGAAAATAGGCCCCTGGCCTCTGCTTGGTGCGCAAAACCTGGCTGGGACCTTCCTCATTTGGCTCCATAGCCTGAAGGAGGAACTCAGGGAAGCGATCACCAAGCCTAGGATCTTTGAAAATCTTCCCAGCCCTCTTCATCCTGGTCGTTTCCAGGTCCTTTGGCTTCGTAGCCTCCTCAATCTTCTCAGCCACTGCGGCAAGCAAAGTCAGTTGAAAACTAATGGAATAAAAATGCAGGAAATAAAGTAGATGAAGGTAGGAACTTACTTTTCTTATGAACGGGCGAGAGGCCGCGTTCTACCAGGACAGTCTCCCGGATAAGATCCCAAGAATGGGAGGTGCCGTTGTCTTGCGTCAGGAGGTTGAAACCTCTAGCCTCCTCCTCAGACAAAGCTATGTCATTTGGGCTCCCATCCACGGCAATCCCAAAAGAAGATCGAAATAGGGAACCCCAGTCTCCACCCTCCCAAACTATAAACAAAAAATCCTTCTTCCACCCCAAATTGTTGTCAGGGATGGATTTCCCATTCACAATATGGGGGATAGTGGGGCGTTGGTTGATAGAAACCCAACCCGGACTTTTATCGGGGCTGTTCTTGAACTGGAAAATCTTCCTGAAAACAGCAACAGATGTGGGGATGCTGTGCTTGGCGCATTGCGACAGATAGCATAGGATCAACCTCCAGGAATTGGGGGGAAGCTGGCAAGGGCTGATGCCTACATCAGCCAAAAGTAAAGGAATGAATGGATGAAAAGGGAGTCTAATACCTGCCCTTAGAGTATCCCTATAGACGCATAGCGCGTCCTTCTTCCACTGACAGGCCCTGTCGGCCGGACCTGCAAGAACCAGCTTAAAAGGTTCTTTGATTCTGAAGCAGCCGCTCAACTTTTCCAGCTCCTTGGGATCCCGTAAGGCGCTGATATGATCGTGTGCGTCCAGATGCGCATCAGACGGATACTCGTCCCCTCGAGTGTTGATCATGTCGATTAAGGAAGTATACCTCGATCGAATAGGAAAATCATTGGACTTTCTAGCCACGTTCATCTTGGCCAAACGAGTCATTCTTTTGTCAGCCATCTGAAAAAAGGTATGAGGCACGTAAATAGGCTGTCTTAAAATGGCACACAATGGAAAAATGAACACAAAAAACAAAGGGAGAAATCTTACCTGAAAAAGCACTCCTGAGAAAGGCTTTGAGCTCCGACTTGCTGTTATTGCTCTGAGAATCTTAGCAGGAGAATGAAGAAGAAAACAAAGAATGAGGAAGTGAGGAGTAGTGACCTTTCCTCATTCCTTTATATAGGAGGAAAAAGAAGTTGAAGGGACAAAAAGCCCATTAAGAACAAAGGCCCATGAGAAAAAGCCCAGGAAAAAGCATCTTCCAGAATATTCCTAGGAATTCTAGGGCATTCTAAACAGGGTGTGATAAAGCCCAGTAAAGAGGCCCAGTAATATTTGATAAAGCCCAATAAAGAGGCCCAGTAATATTTGATAAAGCCCAATAAAGAGGCCCAGTAATATTTGATAAAGCCCAATAGAGAAATCCAGGCCCAAATCCAATTAGGATTTGGAAAATTCAGTTTTAGCCTTAAAAAATGTAAGGCCCAAATAAAAAGATGTAAGACCAGATTCAGGTCGAAATCCAGGTCGTGAATCCTGCTCAAAAACTTTCGAGCAGACACCCGAAAATAACGGAGAAAAAAGACCAGGATTCAGGTCGAAATCCAGGTCGTGAATCCTGCTCAAAAACTTTCGAGCAGACACCCGAAAATAACGGAGAAAAAAGACCAGGATTCAGGTCGAAATCCAGGTCGTGATCCCTGCTCGAAATTTTTCGACTAGATCACGAAAAAAGCGGAAAAAATAGAACTGAATTGAGGTCGAAACTTCGACTAGGAATGAGGTCGAATTAGACAAGCATTTTACAGAAATAAGGATTAAAAATCCAGGTCGAATTTCGACTAGGATCCTGGTCGAAATCCAGGTCGTGATCCTAGTCGAAATTCTTCGACCAGGAATCAAGAAAACCAAAGAATTTTCGACCAGGATCCAGGTCGAAATTTCGACTAGGATCCTGGTCGAAATCCTAGTCGAAGGGCTCAAAATCAGAAACTAAAAGTGGGGAATTGACGACCTAGATCCAGGTCGAAATTTCGACTAGGATCCTGGTCGAAATCCAGGTCGTGGATCCTAGTCGAAATCCTTCGACCAGGATGATAAGGCTGACCCCTATTTTCGACTAGGATCCAGGTCGAAATTTCGACTAGGATCCTGGTCGAAAAAAGGGCTGGAAATTTGAAAATTCCAGAAAATAAGGAAAAATCCCAGAAAAATTAGGGAAAATTCCAGAAAATAAGGAAAAATCCCAGAAAAATTAGGGAAAATTCCAGAAAATAAGGAAAAATCCCAGAAAAATTAGGGAAAATTCCAGAAATGAGGAAAAATCCCAGAAAAATTAGGGAAAATCCAGAAATTAGGGAAAAATCCCGGAAATAAGGGAAAAATTCCTGGAAATCAAAATAATTCCTGAATAAAAGGAAAAACTCGTTGTAAACGTAGGTCTCTCCACACTTTACGCAAGAACGAAACCCGTAAGGGAATGAATAGACTTAACTTCTGTGAAACCTAATCGATGTTTCCCAAAAGTTGGGGGCAAATGATAGGGATAAATAAATCCTGATTTTATTAATAATGGCTGCTGGACCCAATAATAAGATGTATAATATTCAGACCAGAAAGGTTAAGCCTGACGGACCAGATCAGGCCTGGTGGAATAAAAAAAGGCCCAAAAGCCCTGATTATTAATTAATTTCGTAATTAATTAATAAGGGAGAAATCAATGTTGAAAAGAGTCCCGATGAGGATATAATCCTTAGAGATTAGCCTCAAGGGGACCTAAAAGGATAAGGAATCAGCTTCCTACTCCTAGGACTCCTAGTCTATCCTTCAGAGGCTTATCCACCAAGTCTCCTATACCAAGTCCACTTCAAGGACTCCCACATCTATATAAGGGTCTCACCCCCCACCAATCAGAACTACGTTTTTTGACTTGATCCTTGGCATCAGCAAGGTACGTAGGCATCTTGTTAAGGCAGATTGAGTCACGAAACACAAGAGCAGTCAAATCGAGCCTCGAAGCTCACTTCCTTAGTATTAACAGCAATTATATATGTAGTTTTAATCCATAACAGGAAGGGTGGAGTGAAAATGGAGTGATCATCACTTTAGTTTTGTTTTTATGTCTTTGACTAGGCTAAATGTGAGTGGATTGGAAATGACAAGTAACCCTCTAGCTAAGTTAGGCAATTTGCATGCAAGGTCAAGGAGGTAATTTGGCTAGCAAAATGTGAGTTAGTGGGGTGGAGAATGTCTTCTTTGCCCTTTGGTTAAATAGAAGAGATTTGCATGCAAGGTTATTCATGTAATTTTAATTATGACAACTAAAATTTCCAATGATTTATTTTTATAAAAAAAATACAAGTTCAAAAATTATAAAATTTCTACCATAAATTAACTTGTATTTTTAGAGACTTTATAAAATCATTTCACAATTTGTGTACAAAATGTCTTTTAAAAGAAATTTTTCCAAAGCTTAGAATATTCCTTATAAATCAAAAATAAAGAAATTAATAGTTCTTGCTTTGAAAAATCTATACTACCCAAAGCAAATTTATAATGCATAAATTTTCACTCACCAAACGTACAAGCATTGAATATATTTTTATTTAACTTAATATTATTCACAAATAATATTACATAAAATGTCGGTCGTAACATCCTCTCCCCCCTTAAGGGATTCTGTCCCCAGAATCTAAGAGAACATATGAGGATACCGGGAACGCATATCAGACTCTAACTCCCAATCGACTCTTCGACCTTAGGGTTCCTCCAAAGTACTTTCACTAACTTTACTGATTTATTTCTAAGACTCTTTACTTGCCAGTCGAGTACTTTAAACCGGTTGCTCCATAAATGACAGGTCTGCCTGATTCTACAGGTTCATATTCTATCACATGGCTAGCGTCAGATTGTACTTCTTAAGCAACGACACATGGAACACATTATGCACATGCTGATACTGAGGTGGTAAGGCCAACTCGTAGGCCACCTTTCCTACTTGACTCAAAATCTCAAAAGGACCTACGTATCTAGTGCTAACTTTCCTTTCTTGCCAAATCTTATCAACCCTTTCCTAGGTGACACTTTTTAGCAACACACGCTTCGCCATTTGGAAGTTGAACATCCTTACGCCTGGATCCGCATACTTCCTCTGTCTATCTTGAGCAGCAAGCAACCTTTTCTGAATTAACTTGACTGAGTCATGCAACTGTTGTACCAATTCTGAGCCGAGAATCTCCTTCTTCCTACTTCATCCCACTTGTTGGTGATACATTTTCGCCCGTACAAGCTTCATATGGTGGCATGCCGATACTGGAATGATAGCTGTTGTTATATGAAAATCAATCCAATGGCAGGTGGTCGTCCCAACTTCCAGCAAAATCGATTGCACAACTGCGCAACATGTCTTCATTGTTTGAATTGTTCTTTCACTCTGGCCATCAGTCTGCGGGTGATACGCCGTGCTCATATTCAACTTCGTGCCAAGACATTCCTGAATTGCTTCCAGAATCTTGAGTTAAATCGGGATCTCTGTCTGAAACTATTGATACAGGTACTCCATGCCTTAATACGATTTCGTGCACATACAGATGAACCAACTTGTCCAGTGACGACTTCTCATTTATTGGAAGGAAATGCGCCGACTTCGTAAGACGATCAATTATAACCCATATGCGTCATGTCCGGACTTTGTTCGTGGTAGTCCTACTATAAAGTCCATAGCGATATTTTCCCATTTCCATTCTGGAATCTTCAGGGGCTGAATTAATCCGCTTGGTCGTTGATGTTCTGCCTTTACTTTCTGACAGGTATAGCACTTCGCAACCCATTCTGCCACGTCTCTTTTCATATTTGGCCACCAAAAGTTCTTCTTTAAGTCTTGATACATCTTGGTGCTTCCCGGGTGGATTGAAAATTTCGAATGGTGGGCTTCATGGAGGATCTCATTCTTTAATTCAGATACATGGGGAATCCATATTCTGGATGAAAACCTTAGTATTCCTTGCTCATCCCTTTTAGTATTAATCTCTTCTCCAGATAACTGATTTTTCTCTTTTTCCATTACTTCCTCTTGATACTTCTTTATCTTTTCCAGTAGTGTTGGCTGAAAGGTCATTGCATGACAAACTTCTTTGACTTTCCCATAAGCACAAAGTTCCAATTCAAATTTTCCGATTTCTTCAGATAACTCTTTTGATGTTATCATTATATTCAATCTTTCCTTCCGACTCAGCGCATCGGCCACTACGTTCGCCTTTCCAGGATGGTAATTTATCGAACAGTCATAGTCCTTAATCAATTCCAGCCATCTCCTCTGCCTCATATTGAGCTCTTTCTGAGTAAAAATGTACTTTAAACTCTTGTGATCCGTGTAGATTTCACACTTTTCTCCATAGAGATAGTGTCTCCAAATCTTGAGTGCGAACACTATGGCGGCTAGTTCCAAGTCATGCGTCGGATACTTTAACTCGTGCGGCTTCAACTGTCTTGACGCATATGCTATTACCTTACTGTGTTGCATCAACACACAACCCAAACCCTTATGTGAAGCGTCGCTGAATATTACAAAATTCCCTTGATCATCTGGAAGTACCAACACCGGAGCTGTTACCAACTTCTGTTTTAACTCTTGAAAGCTATTTTCACATTCTGCACTCCATTCAAACTTTTGATTCTTTCTGGTTAACTTGGTCAATGGTGTGGCGATCTTCGAGAAATCCTTGACGAATCTTCTATAGTATCCGGCCAATCCTAGAAAACTTCGCACTTCCGTAGGAGTCCTTGGCCTCTCCCAACTCATAACTGCCAATCTTCGCCGGATCCACTTTAATTCCATCATTTCCAATAACATGCCCCAAAAATTGAACTTCCTTTAACCAAAACTCACATTTGGTAAACTTGGCATACAACTTCTCTTGTCGGAGTATCTCCAATGCTATCCAGAGGTGCTGCATATGTTCTTCTTCCGATTTAGAATAAATAAGGATGTCATCAATAAATACCACGACAAATTTATCCAAATACTTCTTAAATACTCGATTCATCAGATCCATGAATGCGGCCGGAGCGTTGGTCAATCCAAACGGCATTACTAGGAATTCATAATGCCCATATCTGGTCCTAAATGCGGTCTTGGGAATATCTTCTTCCTTGATCTTTAATTGATGGTATCCCGATCTCAAGTCAATCTTCGAAAAACATTTTGCTCCCTTTAACTGATCAAAAAGGTCATCTATCCTTGGTAGCGGGTAGCGGTTCTTGATCGTTACTTTATTCAACTCCCGGTAATCTATGCATAGACGCATACTCCCATCTTTCTTCTTCACAAAGAGAACAGGTGCTCCCCATGGCGACGTACTTGGTCGTATCACTCCCTTATCCAATAATTCTTGTAGCTGGCTCGCCAACTCTTTCATTTCTGCTGGTGCCATCCTATACGGAGCCTTTGAAACTGGTTCCGTGCCTGGAGCAAGGTTGATCTCGAACTCAATTTGTCGATCTGGTGGTAAGCCTGGTAGTTCGTCGGGAAACACATCGGGGAACTCATTAACTACAGGAATATCTTCCATGCTGGGGCTGCCTCTCTCTGAATCCACTACATATGCTAGGAACGACTCACAACCTTTTCTAAGTAACTTCTTAGCCTGAATAATTGTAAGAAATAGTCGCTCTTGCCTCTGTCCCTTAAATACTACCTTCTCTCCACTCTTCGTCTTTAAATACACTCTCTTGGTCTTACAATTTATCTGAGCGCTATTCTCTCCTAACCAATCCATTCCTAAAATTATATCAAACTCTCCCAGCTTGAAGAGTATCAAGTCGGCCGAGAACTTATATCCCGAAATATCAATCTCACATTTTGGACAAAATTGATTCACAGGAATCTTCTCTTGGTTCGCAATTACCACATTTACTACCTCACTCATAACCGTTTTATCACATTGGATCTTATCAACAAAAGATTCTGATATGAAAGATCTTGTGGCTCCCGAATCAATCAATACTTTGGCTTTGACATTATTGAGTAAAAGTGTACCTGCTATCACCTCAGAATTCTGAACAGCATCTTTCATCTTTAGATCAAATGTCCTTGCTGTTGCTTGCGGGGTTGGTGCGGGTGGTGGAGGTAATGCCAATACCTCAGCTGGCACGCTTGCACTGGTACTTGCCACGTTCATCAGAGCTCTGACTGGTCCTGTTGCCTTACACTCCCTAGCCATGTGTCCAGTCTTCCCACATTTGTAGCACGTAACTCCTGGCTTCGGCATCTTGCACTCATTTGCCAAATGTCCCTTCTGATTGCACCTATAACAGGTCATACTCAGCTTATTGCATACTCCGGGGTGCCTTCTTCCACAGTGCTTGCATTCTGGCCTCTGGAACCTGTTTTCTCCAACTTGCCCTTGGCTTGCCTGATTGTTCCCTTTTGATTCTTGCCTTTTGCCCAAATTTCCTTTCCTTTGAAAATTTCCGCCCTTCTGGAAACCAATCCTCTTTACATTCCGATCTTGCGAACTTCCAGCTTCAGACTTTTCTCCATAAAATGGAACCTTCCTCTTCTTGTTATCCCTCTCTTTCCTTGACTGCATCCCATTATTCTCAATCAGAGCAGCTTTCTGTACTACTCCCGCATAAGTTTCAAGCTCAAACATAGCCACCCTATCTCTGATCCAAGGCTCCAATCCTTGCTGAAATTTCTTTGCTTTTTCTTCCTCAGTGCTAGTATACTTTGTCACAAACCTTGACAACTCAGTGAACTTCTTCTCATATTCCAGTACAGTCATGTTCCCTTGCTTTAACTCAAGAAATTTTAGCTCCATCTGATTCTGCATGTACTTAGGGTAATACTTGTCCAGAAATAACTTCTTAAATCTCTCCCAAGAAATCTGCTGAGTGACTTCCATAGCTTTTACTGATTCCCACCAATAAATGACTTCTCCCTTCAAGAAGTAAGTGGCATACAGCGTCTTCTGATCGTCCCCTAACTGTACCAACTCAAAAGCCCTTTCCATCTCCTTGATCCATGTGTTTGCTATCACTGGATCAGTGGTATCATGAAATACAGGTGGATTCACATCTGAAAAGCCTTGAAAGTGACAATTTGTCTTGGTGGTACTGGTGGTTCAGGTGGTTGATATGGCTCACGGTTATCTTGGTTTTCAATTCGTTGTTGAAGAGTTAGTTGTTGTTGAGCTATAGCATTGGTTTGCTGTTGCAAGGTTTCCAGTAGTCGAAGAATATTTGGGTCTGTGGTGAAGGTGGTTGTTGGATTCTTCTTTTTGGGAGGCATGATCCTGAAATAAGAGTTGTGTTATAACAAATATGAATGATAAAATGATTCGAGGGTATCGCATGGCATTCTTGTTTACATATGGGGTCAAGTTTCCAAATTAAGCAGATATGATGATAAAACATAAAATAACAGTTGAGAGCAATGGAACAATAGCACATAATTATTGAAATTTTAAAGGTCACAGTACATAGGATTGGGACATAGTCTGATTCTAGAAATAACAGGCTTATTTAAAGGAAAGACGGAAACAACTGGGGATTCCATAGAGTCTGATAGTACAACAACATGAAAGGTAAATGGAAAGAACTAAGGCTCCACTCCATCTGAACGGGGCTTGGTAGTCTTTTCCTCTCGAAGCGTCTTCACAATGCTCTGGAGCTCATCCGCCACCATCTGAATGACATACTGGCTGGTACGGTCCCGGTGTGCTGGCATCTCCTCAAGCTTAGTGTTGACGTACCGAACCAAGGTCTCAAGTCTCGCAATCATCTGCTCCTTGGGCTTCCCTTCGTAGTTTCGGCTGTCCGGATACACGTTCTTCAGTCGGTCTATCAGTCGGTCGTACTTGCCCTGAAGCATGTCGAACTCGCGCCTCAACTCAGCATACACGGAGAAAGCAATAGTGTCGTCCGACCCAGAGGATGACGAGGAATGCGCCCTTTGCTGACAACCAATAAGAGGAGTATTAATAATAATTTACTTTACCTTCTCTCGCAATATCTATAACCTACACACAAATCCTATAACCTATTTGGGCTGTCCAGGGACTCTAAACCGTAGCTCTGATACCAAAACCTGTCACACCCCCAACTTAAATAGCAAAATAATTATAGCTATTACATCATTTTAATGAGTATTACACAACCAAAATCCAAGATCTTACAGTTTAGGGTTTGGAACAGCCCAACACTACCAACTATTACATCTGATTACAAATACCGAGTCCTCACACAACTATTATTACTTATTCTACCTGAGCTCGAACATAAGCATCAGCATCACAGGTCTTACGGGCAGTCTGCTTGAATCTAACCATGGCTGCTAGCTGTAATATCAGGGTAAAGCAAGAAGTGAGCCAAAAGCTCAACAAGTGCTAACAATACAACGCAAAGCATAAATCGAGATATACCTTTAGGAATGACAATGGAATGACATAATCAATGATAATCGAGAGATAAAACTTATGTGAGTTGGCATCATTTTGCTTGCATCAAAACAAATTTTAAAACCATTCTTAATCAAAATCATTTTATGACGCTACGGATTACAGCCGGTGATCAGCCGCGAAGTAATCCCGAACCTCGCTGGGTTCTAAAACATTATTGGGAATCCCTAGGCAACTTTTAAGCCTAATATAAGTGTGGAAAGGACTCGCGTCTCAGTCCAGATCCACCATTCAAGAAAACATTTGTCCCCCTTTGGGACTGAAAAATCCACCTTTTATTCATTTTGAAAACTGATGCCGATTTATGACAAAATCTCTTTTGACTGAATCATTTTTATCAGGGATTATAGATCAACTTGAAACACTGGAAATATGACACTAAATCTCAGGGCCATGATCCACTAGACTTTACTATATTAGGGTAATCGAGAGATTTCCATAAACAAGAATTTTGACAAGGAAATTAAGCAAGGCTATTGGATAATATGAAAGAGTAATGCCAAACTAGGCTTAAAGCAATGGTTGTAGACAAGGTATAGGTATTAGAACATCAAGAAGATAAGCATCACTGGTTCCAATAGGATAGAGGTGTTAAAATATAAAGAAGTGATCATCAGCTCAGTATAACAGGGTATCAAGCTTTAGGGTAAGGATAGGGTTATCAAACAATCATGAATGAATTTAAGAAAAGATTGGCTTTTAGGTATCAAGATAAAGTTTCTATCGAGGTTATTTCAAGAGTTGAATCAAAGCATCAGGGTGCAACATCAAGATTTCTCAGGGATCAATAGCATGATAATCAAAAGGATCAATAAGGTATTATAACACTCTATTTTATCATGGCATTAAACTATCATGAAAGACTTTTGAACTACTTGCAATACGTACTCGAGGGTTCATGGCATCTCTATGTAACTCAAAGATAAACAAAAGATACTCTTGATTTAAATATATCAAAATGACTCAGGATAATTGCATCGATATATATATGAACTGTTTACAGTAAATGCGAAGGTCAAGTTGAATCACTTGCCTTGAGATAGACTGGTCTGGTCTGACTGGTAGGAGCAACAACTGGAGCTTCACTCGACTTTTATGGCAAGTTTTCCCTCGTCTCGAGATCCTACATAAATAATAATAATCCTCATTATAATATATTCTTTCCATCTTAACCTATTTACAACCCGAAATTAAACATGGATGGCACTTAGGCCTATACACACTTAATTCATATCCACCATTTATATTTTCAAATGTACACACGTAGCCACATAATCACATATCGTATATTAATACCAAATAACATCATACACCATAATGCCACACTAGGCTTGGATGATCTCGACTCACCACTTAAGTTACTTGGTCGCTAACTAAACGAAGTCTTCGAATTTGGGCTTCCTAACTCAATGTGCCTTTCCTAAATTATCCAAAACCTATTGACCCTCACTTGTGCCTTTTGCTACTGACCTTATACTATCTTACAACTATGGTGGTCGACCTAATACTCACTTCTAAGTGTCCTAAAACTATGTGATAAGTGAAAGTGCTCACTGGTGCAAATTTCAGAATGGTAACTAAGGTTTCTTGAGTGCATTAGACACTCTTAAACTACAAGTTTTTCTTCAAAATTTTTACACAAGACTCTCCTGACCTAAGGGCATCTCACAAGCTTGATGTGGCTCAAAGGCCTGGCTTGGGCCTTCTTGGGCCTAAGCTAAAAGTCCAAGGTTCCCCTGTTTTTCTGGGCAGAAAATGCCCTGACTTGAATTAACTTGTGACACATGGTTCTAGCTCATATCCTATGAACTATGGTTGGAAAAACTTCTCTGACATACCCTCTAACTAAGGCCCAATTGGGCCTAATGAGGGCCTACCCATGACATGGCCAAATCTCCCTATTTCTAAGTTGCAACAAAACTGTCCCCTGCTGGACAGATTTTGTTATTCTACTTGTGCACCTAACCAAATGACATGCAAACCTCCAACCAACTCCTAAAACCTATTATATACTCCCCATACTAACTTCTGGTGGCTTGGGCCTCAAAGTGCACATCAATGACATGGTCAAAACTCACTCTAAACCTCAGGGTACTAAACTGATTTTTCTGCAGAAACTATAACTCTCATTTTCCAAGGTTTTGACTTGACAAACCCAATTATCAACAACTAAATACTTAAACCAAGACTATACTTGGTATTCTACTGAACTAACTCCCTTTTTCTCAAAATACCCTTGGTGAGATCATCCTTACCTATGGTGCAACTATGGCAAAAAAAGAGACTACTCTTACAAATCACAAACTTTATGCTCTTGAAGCAACAAGATATATATATATTTTTTTATAAAAGATAACCACGAATTATTACCATGCAATAAGAAGTATAAATCAATATTATACATTATTCCTACTGAAATTAAGGCTCACTAACAACCATGAATCTAAATGATCAAAACTTCCAAAAATCAAAAGTGATTTGCATGCATGCATGCTTTCGGATCTTTCAAGCCAAATCAACATGATTTCCAAATAAATTTTTATCATAATTCAACATGCAAGCCTAACATGGATTACAACTAAATGATCAACTAGCATGCAAAAGGATTTTATCAAGACTTTACTACAAATTCATGTTATCATCACAAAATACACAAAAATGTTAACAAGGCAACAAAACACCATCCATTCGGCTCCTATCAAGTCATGGCCGAATGGATTAGGGTAAAAACAGCATTCGCATAGTGTAACACTCTTATGTCTAGCCATTCTTGACCCTATGATACTATAACTCATGGTGAAAGCCTTAGATTCACAAGAATCAAGGAGGTTCACTTTGAGTTTAACAAAAACATCACCATGCAAGGTCAAAACATAGGTTTTTCACTCTAACTTTTGAAATATATAAGAATAACATATAGGGAGTAAAATTACTTGAATATAAGATGATTGTTTGGGTGAAAGAATGAAGAAATGAAGGGGATGGAGGGCCTCGGCTATGGGATGGCCGAGAGGGAGGGTTGAGCCGAGAGGGAGGGAGGAGAAAAGGGAGGGTGGAGTGAAAATGGAGTGATCATCACTTTAGTTTTGTTTTTATGTCTTTGACTAGGCTAAATGTGAGTGGATTTAGGAAATGACAAGAGTAACCCTCTAGCTAAAGTTAGGCAAATTTGCATGCAAGGTCAAGGAGGTAATTTGGCTAGCAAAATGTGAGTTAGTGGGGTGGAGAATGTCTTCTTTGCCCTTTGGTTAAATAGAAGAGAGTTTGCATGCAAGGTTATTCATGTAATTTAATATTATGACAACTAAAATTTATAATGATTTATTTTTATAAATAAAATACAAGTTCAAAAATTATAAAATTTCTACCATAAATTAACTTGTATTTTTAGAGACTTTATAAAATCATTTTCACAATTTGTGTACAAAATGTCTTTTAAAAGAAAATTTTTCCAAAGCTTAGAATATTCCTTATAAATCAAAAATAAAGAAATTAAATAAATTCTTGCTTTGAAAAATCATATACTACCCAAAGCAAATTTATAATGCAGAAATTTTCACTCACACAAACGTACAAGCATTGAATATTTTTATTTAACTTAATATTATTCACATAATATTACATAAAATGCCGGTCGTAACATCCACAGTCAGATCCTGAGCTCCTCCTAATCATTGAGAATCACCACACTAACAGAAGCCAAGGTTTTTCAAAATCAAGGGACAATCTTCCAACAACAACAATTGGAAACCAAAAACTCAGTACAATTCAGCTAGCAAAGGTGGCTATAAAACAGGATCCGTGGACAGATCAAAGATAAGGTGCTTCAACTGTGATGAGTTGGGTCACTTTGCTACTGAATGCAGAAAGCCCAAAAGGTGAGAAGGATAAAGCTTACTTGGAACTAGAAGCAAAGTATGAAGCTCTCTTGAAGAAACAGTCTGGAAAAGCCTATATTGCAGAAGGAAAGAGTTGGGATGACACTGACAATGATGATGAAGAAGTGGAAACTGTGTACTAATGGCTTTTGAGCATGGAGACATCCATATCAAAATCAGAGGTACCAACTCTAACCACTATTGATTTAAATGCTAGCCAATATAAGGTGAATGTGGAAAAGATGAGTGTAGAGATGTTTCATACACACACTAGCATGGTAGCAGCTATTGAGGAAGTTAGTAGGCTAACAAAAGCTAATGAAAAGCTTGAGAGTGAGAAGAAAAAGATGGATCTACTGCTTATAGAGCTTGAGTCAGTCAAGCAAGAAAATGATTATCTGAAAAACAAGTTGAAGTGTGCTGCTGAAATTGAAGCTGTGTTAAGGGAGAAGCTGGAAAAGAATGAAGTAAAGTTAAAGTCTTTCAGGAATGCATCTGAGTTGGTTGGTTAGTACCATGAGAAGAACATGCTAACATAGCTATTGGTCTTGATTATAATGTTTTGAATACAACAAGAAAGATGCAGGTGGTAAAGGAAAAGCTACTGAAAATGAAGATGTCCCAGTCATGCTGATAAAGGTTGGTTCACCTATGTTCAAAGCATGTGAAGTAGACTTCAGTGAAGAAGAGTTGATCATAAAGAGAGAAATTGTTGATGAAGACAATGAAAAGAAAAATGCAGAAACAACTCCAACTTCCAAAGTTGAAAAGAAGCCCATGGTCAACCAAGATTCCAAGACACCTGTTAAGGAAGTAAAAACTGAAGATGCAAGAAAAGAAGAAGAAATAATAAAATGAAAGATTGGGATAAACAAAAGCAATAACTTTGCATTTATTGCAAATGCTCCAAGGAAACAACGTCAAAAATATGGCTCAGTGAATCATCTAACCTTTGTAAAAAGGTTGTTAGCAAGCCAGTAGAAGGAGCATGCAAGTACAATGAATGTAAAGATCCTACTCATTCTGTGAAAGTTTGATTGAATCCCTTGCAACTTGAAAGTGATTAAAAGTTGCCATAAGCTGAGAGTAGACCTCAAAGAAGTGAATGTTGGGTCTGCATCAAAAAGGGAGAATGCACAACAGTCCATGAACACTATTCTTCTGAAACAACTCATTCAAATTCTGCTCATTGTTAACAAGAAGAAAGTACCCAACATTGCTTGGGTTGCTAAACACACTTAATCCTCATTATGGCAGAGTAAAAGGAAGAAAGTCATATGGATCATAGATAGTGGATGTTCAAGACATATGACAGGTGATATGGCCCTGCTATCACAATTTGAGGAGATGGTTGGCCCATTAGTGACTTTTGGAGACAACAACAAATGTTTCACAATGGGATATGGCAAATTGATTTCTGCAAATATTGTCATAGAAGATGTAGCACTGGTAGCTGGTCTTGAAGTAAATCTTCTCAGTGTCAGTCAATTTACAGACAAAGGATTGAAGGTCTCATTTGACAAAGAAGAATGCACTTTTGTCAGCAAAAAGACTGGTGAAGTTGCTCTAAAAGGAGCAAGGAAGGGAAGCTTATTTGTTGCAGAACTTGGACTCAGCAAATGAGGATGGAATTTTTTGCTTCTACACCAAGGCATCTGTAGAGCAAAGCAAGTTGTGGCATAAGAAACTATCTCACTTGAATTTCAAGGCGATCAACACTCTAGTCAAAAAGGAGTTAGTGAGAGACATGCCTAATTTGGAGTTTGCTAAGAATGAAGTTTGCGAAGCTTGTCAAAAAGGAAAAATGAAGAAATCAAGTCACAAGAGTAAAACTGTGAATTCTATTAGTGCACATTTGCAACTTATTCACATGGACTTATTTGGACCAGTTAATGTCATGTCAATTTCAAGAAAGATATGCACTTGTGATGGTGGATGACTACTCCAGATACACATGGGTAAAATTTATGCACTCTAAAGATGAAACTCCACGTATCATAATTGAACACATCAAGAAGATTGAGAAGCAGGCTGAAGATCAAGAATGTGTGAAAAGATTGAGGAGTGACAGTGGTGTTGAGTGGCATTTATGATACTTTATTATGCTCCGTAAAGCTTTGAATTGGTGTAAATGTACTCAAGTTGTTGGTATTTTAATGTGTTTTTCTAGTGTTTTTGCATTTAAGACATTATCTAGAGTCAGGTGAATTAGCGTTATATTGGTACTAATATGGTGTTAGATGATGTCCAAAGAATAAAGCTCTGGAAGCCAACTCGATTGCAGCAGGAATTAAAGAAATTCAGAAGTTTTTCCAGAAGCATGGCGCACTCGCACCCATTTGTCAAGGAGCCCGCGCCGCGCTGATGAAGTGTGCGGCCGCGCCGGGTTGGGATTCCAGAATATTGATTCTAATGATTTACTATTGGAGGACTTCTATCTTGCATGGATGCTATATACTTAATAAAGGACGTTT